>NC_041052.1:31500020-31633583 GCF_900634775.1 Gouania willdenowi
GAGTTGGTTCCAACACAAGGAAGGAAGGAAGGAAGAAAGGAAGAAAGGAAGAAAGGAAGAAAAATAATCCAATGAACTGTACAATTTCGGAAAACGCGGGGGCATGCCTACGACGTGACAATAGTCCGTTGTCACTGACGGGCACGTGGCGTTCGCATAGGCTCCACCTCCTCCCTTGTAGCATGGCCACTACGAGAGCACAAGGCTGTTTGCCAGCTCGTGGCGCTCGGGCCTAATAAAATAGCACAAAAACAGCAACAAGAGTACACAAAAAAAACTGCAACAAAAACAAACAAAACACAGAAAAGAACAAATCACCTGCACGGTGAGTGATTAGGTGCAGTAAACAAAGTGAATAAAGAAGCCATTTCTGAATCAAAGCTGCTGATTCTCAAGAAGGAGCTCATTCTGCATCCTTTCACTTTCATTTCTTCAGCTGATGGCTTATTAGTAGTTAGAGAGAAACAGGAAGTGAGAGTGAAAGCCATCAATGCCCTGACAGTTGCACACAATAAGCAAATGTGGGAAAGTCCCAGAAAGCCTCACAGAGCAGAGCTCTGTTTGGAACTGTGTGAGCACCAGGCATAGGACAAGAGTAACACACACAGGAAGTCATAGGAAAATAATAAAACACACACACACGCACACGCACACACACACACACACACACACACACACACACACACACACCCCCCCCCCCCCAAGCTCTGATGTGGATTCATAAAACTCATCATTTTGAACTGATATTTGATACAAATCCAATGAGTGTTTTTCCAATCGAATGAGATCAGAGATAGGATACTTTTATCATGGTGGGCAGAGATCAACATTCATGTCAACATCTACCTATAAAAGCAAGGGAGGTCTGTGTGGATGTGTGTGTGTGGAGCAAATATCTCCTTGATGCGGTGCGAGTTCAACCTGAAACTCGGTCAACGGGTTCCAAATACCCTGATGGTGTGTATCTGTTATTTTGGAGTAATTTGGTCATTTCAAAATGTTTATTTTAATTTTATTTCACTTCTGGACAGCCCCAAAATGAAACCTATTCAGCTTTTGACTTCAGGATGTGAGGGGGCGCTAGTGCACCATCTATATCAATTTCACAGCACAGCTCACTTCCAGTGCATGTAAAAGCTCCTGTGGACTTCTCTTTTCTCTTTTGAGGAAAATTTTTTTTACTGTTCTTTATTTGGTGATGACATTTCGAAACGTTTATTTTCATGTTAGTTTGACCATTCGCTATTTAGACCAGACAGACCTCACCCGGAAGTTATTAACGGCAATGGCTGCTGTGTTGAAAGCTGCACATTTATCAGCAGCGCGCTTGTGTGAGAGAGAACCAACGGAGGAGATTTGTGTCCAAGGTAGAGAGTCACACACACTAGGGCTGAACGATATATCGTTATCGTATCTATATCTAGATATGAACTTTCAAGATATGAATATCAAAAAAAGTAACGATTTAGACGATATAGATTTCTCCTCTTCCCGCTCGCCCTGCATACAACTCTGGCAGTTACAACAAACATCACTTTAACGAGTGCCCTTGAATGCACCGCGCGCACACACGACAGAGACAGCGGATAAATTAAAAAGAAAGAAAGAAAGAAAATGAGTGCGGGAGATAATGCGGCCGGTGGCAGTGCAGAATCTGATTTGGTGCCAAAACATAGATCATCCTCCATAATTTGGAGGTATTTTGGATTCAGAAAGGACGATGTTAACCAGAGTGAGGTGTTGTGCAGGTCGTGTTTTGCAAAAATTGCGACTAAGCAAGGTAGCACAACAAACATGTTTCACCACCTGAAGCAACACCATCGTGTGCTGCATGAAGAGTGCATGACCATGAGAGAAACACCGGGGACTTCTCAGTCATCCCAAAATAAGCCAAAGCAAAGTTTTATTGCTGATGCGTTCAGTAGCGTTACGCCGTACGAGTCGACGTCCACCAGACATAAAGAAATTACCGACGCTATAACATACCACATTGCTAAAGACATGGTACCTGTGTACACAGTCTCAAAAGAAGACTTTAAAAAAATGGTTCGGACGCTGGACAAGCGTTATAAAATACCATCCCGAACACATTTTAATCAAGTGGCCATTCCGAAACTTTATAATGAGTGTAAAATGAATGTTGAATCCGTGCTCCATGATATCGATCATTTCGCCACAACCACGAACCTGTGGTCGAGCCGGACAACCGAACCTTACATTAGTTTAACGATCCATTTTATTACTACAAACTTCGAACTCCAGACCCGCTGTCTGCAGACATCATTCTTCCCCGGGGAGCATACCGGGGATAATATAGCGGAGGAGATGAGAGGTGCGTTAGCAGACTGGAACTTGAAGGAGGACCAACAAGTTTGCGTAACGACTGATAACGCATCAAACATGATAAAGGCTTTGGAGGCGAATGGTTTGACGCGCCTTCAGTGCTTTGGATACAGGCTACACCTGGCAATAGGTACGTTTTGCTATGTTTATTTTTATTTTTTAATTACTTTCAGACAGAAAGAGGGAGGTGTGTGCGTGTGCGTGTGCGTGTGCGTGTGTGTGTGTGTGTGTGTGTGTGTGTGTGTGTGTGTGTGTGTGTGAGAGAGAGAGAGAGAGAGAGAACAATCTGCATTATTATGTGGTTATTTAGCTGTTGTAATATAATAATTAATTATTTTGTACATCTATTTTTCCAAGAAAATGCAGTGAAAGGTGACAGCCTGATCAGCCGTGCAACAGGTGTCTGCAAAAAGTTGGTGTGCCACTTCTCACACAGCTGGAAAAAGAGAGTGGCACTTCAGCAAGCCCAGAAATGCCTCAACCTTCCAGTCCATGGACTCATAACTGAGTGTCAAACTAGATGGGGGTCTAGGGTGCTCATGATTAACAGGATTCTGGAGCAGCAGAAAGCACTCCATGAGGTCCTCTCAGAGGACAGAAACACCCGGCACCTAATTCTTGGATATCAAGTTCTGGATGTGCTGGAGTCAGTCAGCAAGGCACTGGGACCACTGCTTGAATTCACGGATGCTCTGTCACATCAAACCAGTACTCAGCCTGTTTAAAACAACCATCTTGGCACCAGAGGAGGGTGATACGGACATGACCAAGTCCTTAAAAGAGAAAATTCTGGAGTACTTGAATAGCAAGTATAAAGAGAGAGTTACACAAGAGCTCCTGGATGTGGCATCCTTCTTAGATCCAAGATACAAGACACTGGTGTCAGAGATGAAGACGATGGAACACAAGGTAAAAATAATGGTTTGAATGGAGTAAATGAAAACAGTTCCTTCCATTTAAATGCATTATCTTATATTTTAGTAAATATTTAAGTTTAAATTTAGCTCATACAGTAATGATCATTCATATATAAAACTAATTAAATTCTTTTTTCTGTGTGTGTTGTTTTTACTATTTTCTAGCATTCTGTTGAGTGCAGAGAGACCAGAGTGGAAGAAGTTTCACCCCCACCCACCAAAAAGGCTAAGAAGTCATTGGGAAGTTTCTTCAAAAGATCCACCACAAGTGCAACAGTACCAATCGATCCCACTGCTGCCATAGAAGCTGAGCTGAGTGCCTACATGCAGTCCCCCACAATTGACAACGAAGAGGACCCCCTTCTGTGGTGGAGATTAACTCACAAAGTCAACTTTCCCCAGCTCAGCAACATGGCAAGAAAATACTTGTGCATGCAGGCCACCAGCTCTCCCTCAGAGAGAATTTTTAGTGCATCAGGCAACATTGTGAGTTGTGTAACAAATCAATAACACACTAGGGCTCAGGAACTAACTGCGAAAAAGGTCAACAGAAATAGGTTCGGCTGTAGAGCCAAGGTGTGTGAATAATTGGACACAGAAACAAGGATTTCGTTTTAGTATATGTATATTAAAGATATTATATATAGTAAAGATATATGGGGTCAATTTATATTGATATATATTATTTAGTTGTTATTAATAATCAGGTATAGGCAATAAACAAAAAACCAAAATACAATTACAAAACAAAGACAATATTTTCTTCTTTCAAAACTTGTAGTCAAAGTTCAGTTCAAGGTTCATTTCCTTTGGTGAGTTCAGTTCAGTTTGTTTGATTTCGCCAAGTTGGAAAGCGAAGGGTTTCGCAAAGTTCTTTCGCATTGGGGGAAAAAATACAAAACAGAAAAGGTCCCCAGGGTATATTCCAAGTATTAGGTCCGAGTGTCCGAGGAAACAAAAAGATCAAATATTCCTACCGCGATGCAGCGGTGGTTGGGTGGTGGCTCGCCATCTAGTGGTCGAGAGTGGTAGGTGATCCAGGACTAACATAAAAACCTGACCTATAAAACAAGGTCAACAACAATCAGTCAAAAAGGAATTAACTTAAGTATATATTAAAACAGAAAATACATTCACCTTAGCACATTTAAACAATTTGTCATTGTTAAATAAATAAAATAAATGCTATAAATCATAGCAGAAAAATCCATATCAAGGTAAATCAAATTGAAGCTTCATTCTATATATTCAGAGATCAAAGGGAATAAAGTGCACTTTTAAATCAACATCATTAGCTGTAAAGCTAAGTCATATCATAAATTAAACATGCATGTTTTAAATAGATTCTTCAAATAAATCATTGTTGTAGCACAACAGATCATCTCATTTAGTAGGTCAAAGCCTATTCAAGACCACATAGCCGAATGGGCATTTCTTTCAAAAAGTAACAGAAATGGTCAAAATCAATTAAAACTACAAAAAGCGAAGTATTATTTTACTATAATACTATTCATTTAACAATTCGGCTTTGATTATAAATTAGAAAATAAAAGGATTACTTAAATAAAAGTGCAAATGGTCAGACTGACCCTGTGTGTTCCGCAGCTAATGGTGGCTTAATTTTGCAGGAATTTCAATGGAGTCTGGTACACCACAAATCCGCCAAATACGTAATGAAACACATTGAAGTACAATGTGAAACGACTCACCGGTGAGTGGAGAGATGTCTAGTTTATAGGAGAAGATGTTCATCCAGGTATTTCTTATGAAGGTTTTGTTTCAGTGGTGATTTTCAATCAGTAAGCCGACCATGCAGACGCCACAGTGAGAGCAGCCATCACAGCATTCAGTGGAGCAAACAAGAGTGAAGGGGGAGGAGCCAGGGACTTTAAAGGTGTAGCGCGGGCTCGTCACAATAAAACCATGGCAGGAAGTTGGCCTCGAGTTCACATGGGTTACAGTTGTCAGAGGTCCTGTCTGAAGCCAGACATGGTGAACAAACTAGTGTTCCTGGAAAAGAATCTGTAGAAGTTGTGCTGCCTGTAACTACCTCTGTTCTGTTAGTAGCAAATGCATTTTCTGTATACAGTTATGTGATCTTTTGAAGAATATAAATGTTGTTGCACTTCAATGCACTTTCAATGTTCCACCAGCTGCTGCATTTGTTATTTATTGTTAAAGCAGAGCTGCAGTAAAAATTTTTCATAATTTATCTTAATGTTGATGACTGGCAGTGAGTTCTTAAAAATAAAACTGCACTTTCCACATGTTTTTGTATTATGATGTTTTTATTTTTCTGAAAAATGCCTGGTTTTCATCGAACCCGTTGTCATATCATATCGTATCGATATCGAGATATCTGGCATGAAAATCGAGATATGAAATTTTGTCCATATCGTTCAGCCCTAACACACACACACACCCACCGATCAGGTGCACTTCACTATCGATCACCGTCTACGTGTGTAACGGACCACCATTTAGTCCGGTTACAGTCTGTGTCACGACACCCGTCCATTTTTTGTTATAAATTTTGTGTATTTTTGTCATTTTGTTATCATTATGTATAATTTATTTTTAGTTTGTGTACTTTTGTTGTTTTGTATATTTTCCTTCATCATGGGCCTGTACTACAAATCTAGAATTCGGGCTAAATCTTTGTGATAACTGAGGCTGAACACCTTCTCTTGGAAAATGAGCTGTCCATTGTTAGAAGATCCTGGTTGGAGTTAATATCTCACTTTGTAATAAAGGAACTCTCTGATGGATAATGTTTGGTTATGTGAAGCCCTCTAAAGTAGATGAATCCAGGCATAACTTACTGTATCTAGCTTCGTAGTACAGGCCCTGTGTGTAATTTTGCATGTTTTTGGGGTGATTTTGTGTATTTTTCTTATCGTTATATGTTACTTTTATTTTGAGTGTTTTTGGAGTGATTGTGTATTTTTGTTATCAATATGTATACATTTCACTTTTATGTTGTATGTTTTTGGAGTCATTTTGTGTAATATTCTGTCATTTTGAGTATTATTCTGTCATTTCGTGTATTTATGGAGTCATATTGTGGGTTTCATTTGAAAGCAGCTCAAAACTCAATAGTTTTCTAGTTGTTTTGTGTGTTTTTGTAATGGTTTTGTGTATTTTCGTATCATAGTCCTGTCCAAGTGCTGTACATTTTTTGTCAAACTGGATGGATTTAAGCCAAAGACGAAAAATAAACCCAAATAAAACATTTTGCTCAGATTTAAGGCTGGTTTGTATGTGTTTTGTCTAAATGGGAGGATGTGATGTTTCCTGGGTTTGTTTCTAATCAGACATGGGGCCAAAAAGACACAAAACAGCAAAAAACACAAAATTACTCAAAACATATAGAAATTACAAAAAAATTTGCACAAAAGCACAACAGATGAGATGCACACACATTTACTCACAAAAAACAAATAAGACAACAACAAAAATAGAAAAAAAAACAAAATGAGAACAGAAATGACTCTGAAACACAAAATGAAAAGAAAAATACACAAGTTTACTCATAACATCCCACACAAAATACTCAAAATGCACATACTGACTAACAACACACAAAGCAAACACAAAAACAACAGACATGGTGTAATTTTTGGCAGCTACCAAAATGACAGAAAACTATACAAAACAGCAAAAATATGCAAAATTACTGCTAATGCGCAACAAAAAAAACACAAAATGAGAAAAATGCATACAAAACAAAAATACTAGGGCTGTAGTCAACCAAGGAAACCAAGGAAATGGTTGGTCGACCAAGACTATGGCACACGTCGCGGTTAGTCGACCAAAAAAAATAAATAACTAAACTATATATATTTGACAATAATGCTTTATCTCCAACATAATAAACCATAGAAAATAAAATACAATAAACAGGAACTGATTCCCTGAGAAAACTATATTTGTATGCATTTTATGACAACACTGGTGTTTTATGAGATTGGATGTGATCTCTCCTTTGTATGTATATAATTTGTAAATATTGTTTGTAGATTGCAAATATCTCTGTAAATAAAAATAAAAATAAAAAAAAGACTGCTCTGAGTCTGTGTGGAAAAAACAAACAAAAAAGTATTCCCTCCTTTGGCTCCTATAGCTGGTGACAGCACCTGCACAGTGGATCTCCTATTGCTTTACTGTCTCTGCCTCGTTTAATTTAGTTTAGTTTAGTTTATTTGTTTATTTGAGCAGTTAAAGTTCTGCTCAAAAGGAGTGGGCCGAAGCAAGAGCTTATAAAGCCAAAATAGTTCCAAATGAACTTTTGGAGTTTGGTTTTTTGAGCAAAATTAGTGATGCCACTGACGACAACGCCGCCGCGGCAAACTCGCCGCTCGGGCCCGGAGCTTCTGCCATGAGTTGTGTCGTGTTTGTGACTGTAAGCCGTGCGCGTGTCCAGGTGAGACAGAACTCTAGCTTGTTGTTTGTTTTGATAAAAGTTCCTGTTGAAGCGGAGCTGTCTTCAGTTCCTTCATGCCGGCAGAAACACATGAACAGCCAATCAGCTAACAGACGGCCACACCCAGCATGCAGAAACAGCCTATCATAACTCCGGACGTCACCAGTAGCAGGCAAACAGCCAATCATTCAGCAGCTGTGGAGTTCGGTTGCAATGGTTGCCATGTTGGGATGTTTTCAAGTGAATAGTGTGCAGTGAGCTTAGACTGTGCAGTGAGAAACCAGAAGGAGAGTAGAGGCAGCCACTATGTAGCAAAACTGGTACCAGTAGTATCGTAATCCACGATAATACCATCGTGTAGAATTTATAATATAGTAGGAACCGTTACAATTTGGCACCGCTGGGTATCGTGGGTATCGTGAGTATCATGAAATAGGGATGTAACGATTCACTAAACTCCCGATACGATTCGATTCACGATACTGGGTTCACGATACGATTCTCTCACGATTAATTTTACAAAATGGGACTGTACTTAAATGACTGAAAAATATTCCTTTATTTTTTTGGGGGAAAATACTGTACTATTTTCCTTTTATTTTTCATTGTCAAAAGAATCCCTTGATGAACTATTCAAACAATGCAATTTAACTAAAAATAAATCTTGAATGAAATAAATAAAGGAATAATACAAATGAAGAAGCCTATTCATTTAAATTCTGGTTCCATAGTAAACAATACAAAACTGCATAATAGTTGTTTTTCTTTTTAAAAGTGCAACTGAAAATGTATTTTGTGAATTAACAATTGGACCTTAAAAAAAAAAAAGTCTGCACTGTATTTGCGTCAGATATTTGTTTGAACCAGCAGAGGGCGATGGTAACACAGTGGTCGGTTGGCATGCAGCTAAGTGCAGTGAAGAAGAGATGCTACGCTAGCAGACAGGGTTAATAGAAAAACGTGACTTTTACAGATATTCACTTAATATTACAGATATTCACTTAATATTACAGATATTCACTTAATATTACAGATATTCACTTAATATTACAGATATTCTTTTGGTGCTAAAGGGGTAAGGAATCATTTATGAATATGTTTAAGAGTAGAAGGCGGCCAGAAAGAAAGTATTAGCAGATTTCGCCCGCCGCCATGACTTTTGGATAGCTGGTTAAAAAAAGTACTGCGATTCAATTTTCACAGCATCGATGTGAACCTCTATACCTATGAATCGATTTTTAACTGCCTTACGATTAATCGTTACATCCCTATCATGAAACTATAATTATAGGCCAATCTCCTCTTTTGGACACCAAACATACTAATTTTTCCCAACGCTGGATGTCTTCGCTAACAGCAACAACAATCCAGGTTGATTGGCAGGACGTTGGGACCAGAAGTCCTTGCCCACACAAACTGTAACAGGAAGTTATTAGACGCCATATTGTGCACGTAGCCAATTACCAAAACATTTATAACATAACAAATGGCACAACTTTAAGAAAGTACACCTAATAACTACAGAATAAGACAATCTGTTGGGGTTTATTTAAAGCAATGGTTCAGTGTTTTGTAACGTGTTAAAGGATGTTTATTTACTCCAAAATGTTGCACTGTACACTTAATTTTCATAACATATTATAATAAGGCCGACTGTATGTTAAAGCAGCCGGTTTTAAAATCTTAAGGCTCCAAATTACTACTGTACCAAATCCTCCATCCATCCATACTGTACATCTACTCTGATATATATATATATATACTGTATACTGTAAGTTTGACCATGTATAACATAACACAACTTCCGGGTTATGACAGCAGTTTACTATCAGTCCAAATAAAACAAAATATTATGAACAGAAATACAGTCAACCTCATATCATTTATTCTCACCCAAACAAAACTGACATATGTACCAAGCAAATAAAATAGTAAATACAAAACAAAAAAGCAAAAATAGATTAAAATCCAATAAGCTTTTGCTTATATAGTCCCTTTCTCAGCCATGATATTAAAAAATTAGATAAATGATATTGTTACATAAAAATATAGTCCTTAAATTGTGTACAAAAATAAATAACCAGCTAACTAGCGATTAGCTTAAACAGCGATTAGCATGATAGTAACATTCCCTCAGAAAATACAACTTAACAAGACATTAAAACGTATATTCCATGACAGTCAATTACAGTACAGTCAGTGTTACACCATGAATATTTTCAGCTCACCTAGCAGGGAATATTTAAGTAGACTGTATGAAGCAGGCACGGATGGAGACGACAGACAACACACGTGTCTACCACAGCTAGAACCATCTGAGCATGCGCAGACTCTGCACAGGTTGCCATGGTTTTTAACTGTCGTAAACACAACTAATCAGAAGATGAAAGCAGCTTCTGAAGTAGTTCTAAGACAAAGTCTGGTGATAAACTACATGTTTTATTCTCCCCATTTGAGTCAATAACTAAAGACGGACACAAACAAATAAAGTAAGTGTAATATTTTAAATATGCATTTTACATTGTGACCACCAGAGGCTCCCCGTGAGCAATGTGTGAGTTTTTACAGCAATATGACTTTTTTTTTTCTTCCAGGATTGAATTACTTGAGTTTTGTCAGATTAAGTTTGGTTTTAAAACAAAGGATAAAATTACTTTTTTTGTGTGTAAGTCAGTTTTAATGTTGGCATAATTTTACATGCATAAGTGCAGACAATGAAACTTGTAGCAAAGTTTTTCAAAATGTCTAATTATTATTTATTTTTTTTTTATGGATAAAAAGTACATTTAATAAGCAAGTGTTAAATTAGAGTTTGTTTCTCTTCCTTTGAAAATAAATGATATTCTTAAATGTATCTCACCTGAAAGATATGAAAGAAGATGTGTGTGTTTGCTGATCACTCAAAAGACTAAAGAAATGTTAAATAATATCTATCTGTATAATTATTACTTACATCAAACTTTTGATATTTATCTGATTAACTGTTCAGTTTGTGATATTCATAGTAACTTTATGTTATTTACATGTAAGCAAACAAAAATGTTGTGGATTTTATTATAGGGTTGGGATTTTAGGTCAGGATTCTGGTTTTCTATCTCTTGACATTTTTAGACTAAGTTTGGTTTTATTTGTTTTATGTATATCATCATATAAATTTTTATTATTTTACTTATAGAGGATGAGGAACGAGATTGCAGCGGTGGTTTCCTTCTTGAAAAGGCTGGTGAAATTAAAGAATAAGGTGGAGGTGGAGAAAATGGATTTGTTTGCTGAGAGGCTAACAGTGGCGCTGCAGGAGAAGTTTGAGGGACACTGGGTCCCTGAAAAGCCCAGCAAAGGCCAGGCGTACAGGTACGCTCAGCGGGACACCCATGGTTTGTGGGTCATTCCGTCTCTTTAAAAGTGTGATAGTTGAATAATTAAGGAACAATTGGTAAACATTTCAGAATTCTTTAAGACCAAAGTGCATGTGATGTCCTGAAAATGTGTTGAAATGACATGGAGTGACCCTAGCTGTCCTCTGGTCAGCCTCAGCAGCTAAAAGCGCTGATCCTTGTGTGTTTTTCAGGTGCATCAGAGTGAACGCGTTCCACAAATATGACCAGGAGCTGCTGCGTGCCTGCAGTGAAAGTGGGGTTCACTACGGTGACCTGGGGCTGCCCTGGGAAATCACTCTTTGGGTGGATCCAGGAGAGGTTTGTGGCAGGTGAGGAACAAAAACACACAATTATTCTTCACTGTTTTTTAGACTTTCTATTGCTAGGTTTAGTTTATTGGTTTATTCAGAGCATAAACACTATACACTCTGGTCAAACCAAGCTTATGTTTAGCCCCACCCACATTTGACGTCTGTTTTACAAAATACAATATTAGTTGATAATCAAGAAAAATTATATACATTAAAGCCTCTGATTATTTGTGATCATGGAATTCATGTTCTGAATCAGAAAATTAAATCCAAACCTTTTTAGTTTTTGCTTTTTATTTAAAATCTGGTCCCAATATGACATGGAAATGCCTCACATGCATGTTTTGGGACAATATCATGCATATACATGCAATTATTCTTCCAGCGAGTGTTACATACACAATCTTGATCATAATCTCGCTCTATGTAAACACATGACTGGGTGGGATTTTGCGCAAAACTTAAGTCCAAATGAAAACAAATGACACAGACTAAACCCTCATGTTTTGAGACCATATCAAACATTTCCAAGATATTTTTCCTGTAAAATGGGGGGCTGGCCGTTTGAACATTTATTCTGATATGTGGGAGGGGTCAGATATTGGTATGTTCATGTCAGATATGTGTGTCTGGGGTCATACTATTAAATTAAACGTAAATGGTTTGTCATTGAACTGACATGTTTTTGTGTGTGTGTGTGTGTGTTTTTGTTGCACAGGTACGGAGAGCAGAATTTCCATTTCTCAATTGCCACATTTTCCTCCGATAAGGATGAGATGACATCAGACTATCACTCGGGTTCATCTGATGAGGGGAGCACAAGTTCCTCCCCCCTCACCGTCACCAACAGGAAGTGCCAGGTAACCCAGGGAGCAGAAGCCACACCCCCCTCACTTATTCTTAAACTGTTGATGCTTCTATGTTTGAACTGATCTTCAACCTTTTCCTTCCCCAGGCGTTAAATCCAGATGCTCCAGCTTGGGAACCCAAAAAAAAAGCTGTCAGGAATGGTTCATAAAATTCCATAGCCTCAGCACAGCTACCGGTGCCTCCTCCACCAGAGCCAAGGCCCCCCTCATTATCTTTTGAGGGTCTTTTTTATTTTCTTTTTTTGAACAATATATCAATGTACAGTAATGGTCTTTTTTATTTTTATTTTTTTTTAAACAATGTACAATAAACATATGTCCAATTTTACATTTTCTTTGATTTTACTTCATAAATATTAAACAGAAATTTACTGGTAGCTGCCAAACAAAACAAAACCTACACAGACAAAACATTTCAATAAAATTAAAAAATAAAACTCATATGCCTATAAATAAAAGTAAATAAGTGAACAAAAATAAAGAGGGTTTGAGGAGGAGAGGGGGTAGGGGGAGTCAGTGGGGTATTCAGAGGCTGTAGTTGTGGGTCTTTCAAAGTAATCCAGGAAAGGGCGCCATAATTTATCAAATTTATCTTCAGATCCATGAACTGGTTATTTAATGTTTTCCAAATCCATACAGGACATAACATCTTTTATTCATTGTGAATGTGAAGGGGCCGTGGAATCTTTCCACTTAAACATTATAAAATCTCTGGCCTATAATAAAGAAAAATGTAGCACTCTGAGCTGCTTTTTTAGCAAGTTAAGATCCAGGGCTACACCAAAAATAGCACAGGTTGGATCTGGCCTAATTTGGTGATGCAGGACATTGAAAATTGTGTGAAAAACTGAGTTCCAAAAATTGACCAATGAAGGACAGG
Source organism: Gouania willdenowi (assembly GCF_900634775.1). Classification (NCBI taxonomy): domain Eukaryota; kingdom Metazoa; phylum Chordata; class Actinopteri; order Blenniiformes; family Gobiesocidae; genus Gouania; species Gouania willdenowi. Next base: position 31,513,141 of record NC_041052.1, read on the forward strand.
ACCAGTACATGTGAAGCAATGTACCAGGTGCTCTACCACACTTTCCATTAGTTGGGTCCACATCCGGATACATGCGCGCTAATTTAGCCTTGGACAAGTGCACACAATGAACTATCTTGAATTGAATTAGTGTGTGTCGAGCACACATTGATATAGTGTGAACCTGGCCAAGGATAGACTCCCACATATCATCCGTAATGGTAGTATTTAAATCGTGTTCCCATTTATATTTAAACGCATCAACAGAAAAACATTGTAAATGTAAAATTAAGTTGAACAGAACCGATATTGCTCCCCTAGAGGTTGGTTTGACTGATAAAAAGTTGTCGACAGAATTATCTGGAGGTTTTTGAGTGAATTGTGCTGTCATACTCTACACATAGTGTCTAACCTGTAAAAAATGACAAAAGTGAGTAAAGGCAATGTAAATTTTGGTTGAAAATAAAGAAAAACTTGCAAATTGTCCATCTAAATATAGATCAGCGAAACATTTTAAACATTTTCTGTTCCAAATGTGAAATACACTATCCGTCATTGAAGGAACAAATCATTGATTTGAAACAACCAGACTTTGAAGTGAAAAATAATTGAGACCAAAAGTAATCCTAAAGTAAAACCAAATTCTGAGAGACTGATGGACTACTATATTATTACTAGGTAAAGACAAGACAAGAGGAAATGATGAACCTATAGTTGCAGGTAAGGAAACCTTATTGTCCACATGAGACTCCATGGTGACCCAAACGGGGGAAGACGGTTCCAAGTAATAGTGTTTCCATGACAGCATCAACCTGATATTTGTGACCCAGTAATAGTATTAAGAAGAGTTTTCCTCAATCTTGGATGTTTAACATTCCAAATAAAAGGCCTTCTTAACATCAATGGGAACATTGTTATCATTAAATATAATTTAAAAATGGCTGATCTATGTCTTTTCTTTTTTAATAAGTTTTTATAGCTTAGATACTGGTCGTTTTTGAAAAGTCTTTTGCAATTTAGACTGTTATAGTTTGTATCACCTGAATTAAATTGTGTATTTAAATAAGAATACTACACATGGTTAGAAGTAGTGTATTATTTTATTTTTTTAAAATTTTTTTACTTTGTCTGCACATGCTGAAGAAGGTCAACTCCACAAGAAGTGCAATCTTTTTAAGACAGCGATGCATGTTTTGTTTAATTTATTATTGCATAACTGAGACCATCACCAGCCCTCCCTAAGGAAGGGTAAGAAATACTTTATTAAAAGGAGGATATAAAAAGAGAGGGCAGTGTTACACTTAGGTGAGGGAGAAGAGAACAGGGAAGAGGGAGTCAGGGTAGGAAATGGAAAGGGTGGGGAAGAGTTGACTGTTTTAAAGTGAGAGTGAGATGTGATGTTATAGTTGTGCATATTGTGTTGTATAATCAGTTCAGCCAGTCTGGTGACCAGTGTGAAGAAATTGAAGCAGGTGACACAGCACCCAGCTTAAATATAATGGTGGTGGCCATGAACAGAGGTGGTTATACCTAAAACTGGTATTTGGGATCAAAGTGTCAAAGGTTAAGCCCAATGTGAGCTTATCCCACAGCCCAAGGCATGACAGTGCATCCATAACCAATGTATGTGCAAGAACCTGGACCAAAGATGACGTCAGGCCGGCAAAAAAAAGTGGTTTTTGTGTGATTTTTAATCTTTTAACTTGTTGGACATTGAAGGAAAACATTAAAATGCTATAACTAATGAAAAAACTTAAGCATAAAACAAATGTCTAAAGGTGAATCAAAAATTTAATTACTAATTTGTTTAAAAAATGTCTTAGAAGTCATTAATGTCAACTTTTAGCCTCAAACAATAATCCGATTAAATTTGGGCATCGCCATTTTAGACGCTTCTTACAATTAACATTTACATAATTGTCAAGTCAGGACAACTCTGTATTTCTGCTAGCATAGAAAGTATGGATAAATTAGATTTAAATCCAACGTTTTGGTCCTTAGGTGTCATCCTGTGCCTTGGACGTAATGACATTTTTCCCAAGAAGAGCAGAAACATTACAAGGGAGGGATTTTGACGTTGCACTTACAAGGAAAGGAGAAATTGGAATATGAAAAAATGCCATTAGAAAGCCAAATTACATGCATATTTTTGATGTCCTGTTTTTAGAACTTAAGTATATTCTGTATTGATACACACACAGGTACTCAGTGTATGTATTAAACAGATTATATTTAATACATACACATTCTAAGTATAATTAGGCCAGTGGTTCTCAACCTTTTCAGCCCACGACCCCCATGAACATTGAAGAACAGTCATGTGGAGACAGGGCCGTCTATAAGAAGGAATAAAGGGGAGAGATTTTTGGTGTTCATCCATAAAGTCAGCAAAATGATGGTCCATTGTTCTATGAATCTAACTACATTTATTTATCTATCTGAATTATATTTACTGTTATCCAGGAACTTTTTCATTATTTGCACCATATTATATAGTCATCTTAAATATGTAAATCCTTGTTTTAATCCAAAACAGCTGACGTATCTGACACACACACGCACGCACACACACGCTTTTTTTTTTTTTTTCCTGCTTGCTCTCGGAGGAGACGGACACTATTTTTCCCTCTCCCTCATTTTCCCTGCTTGCTGCTCTTTTGTCTTGTTTTGTCTTGTTTAAATCTAACAGGAGCCTCTATCAGCATCCCAATCCTGAATCTAATCATGGAATTGATTATCTGGTCTTTCTTCGCTTTCGGTCAAATTTCTCTACTAGAAGGACAGGCAATGGGAGAGTTCACAAGTCCTGAGGATGTGGAAGACGTCCACCACCAGATTAGAATGTATGATATCGGGTCTTCTGCTGATTGGATCTGGCATTTTCCTGAATTATCGCAAAATTGGATTACGTTGGCAGCACTATTGGAAGCCGCAGTTAACGACGAAAGGAGCCAAACTCTCCGAACTCTCTCAGATGGATTCCACCGTGGAACTTTAAGAGGAGGATAGTTTGTCACAAAGGATATGGCCACACTATTGAATTACTTATCGAACTGACCAGGAACATTAGGGCTGGCAGCCATGTTATGGCGAGCTCGTCTCAAAACACCTTCTCTATTCTCATTCCCCCCCCCCCCCGGATGCACACCCTGTGGTCTGTTTTCTTCTCTCCAAACTCTCCAAGGACGGAAAGTTGATAAGACGCTCTGACCTTACCCTCACTTTTCATGTTCACCTGGCCCCGGCTCTGCCAACGAACTCTGGAGGTCATCTCTATGTGAGAGTCAGCAGCAGAGTCTGAGTAAACAGGCTTATCTCAACGAACACTTTCACTCCCCCTACATCACTACATATCCTGTCTTTGTCACCTTCTCCTCTGGCTCCAACCCTCCTCCCTCTCAGAGATTGGGCAGTAGGGGGCGCGCCATAAGGGCAGCGCCCAACTGTGGCTGACCTGCGAACTACCCATCCGAAAGATCCATCCCCTGTGCTAACGTGCTGTTGTATTGAATTGAATGTTGTGTTTGTTGGTTTCTGTCGCAATGTTGCTGAAGAGTTTTTTTCATGATCCCAAACTCTGCCCCTCTCTACAAGGGCCTAGTTTGAGTTTTGCCTTTTTTTATCTCTTCTTCCTCCCCATCGTTGTTATCCCATTTCTCATCTAAATAAGGGGCGCCGCCCTTGTAGCGAACCGCAGTTTTCCCGCTCTTGCGCTCCCATGTTATGATTGTCTTTTCATGTTTTCTTGGACGGGATGAAACTGAAATGTAATTTTGTAGCTTTGTAACATGTGCAACGACAAATAAACTTAACTCTAACTCTAACACACACACACACACGCACACACACAGGGATCCATCCTGCTCTCAGGCCTGGGGCTGATTCCGGGAAACGAGGAACTGTGTGGGAAAGTGAAAGTGAAAAGTGAAAGCTCGTGAGGAGAGGATAAAAGCTGAGCTTCACAGCATCAGAAGATCAGACTGAGGATCTACAGCCATGATTCCTCCACCTGCTGCTCTGCTGTCCACAGCCCTGGCTCTGATGGTTCTGATGGTTCTGATGGTCTATGGTGCTGAAGGTACCAGGAGTCTTATTCATCTGGTTTATATACAGCTTCTATTACCTAATTATTGCCTTTTTCTTATTTGTTTGCTCATTTGTCTGTTTGAAGGATTACGTGAAAAATATTAGATTTTGACAACATTTTCACCAAAAAGTGTTTTATTTGTATTTTTTTTAAATAAAAAAATACAAAATAAAAAAATGCCACCTGTGATCATTGGGGAAAATTCCAAAATTCCTCTCAGTTTGTTTTTGACCAAAGATTTAAAGCTCTATGGAGGATGTTTGACTCTGAGTGATCTTATTTTAAACATGTTATCATCAGATGTATCAAACACATTCTACATTATTATTAATTAACGTGATATTTAAACTCCCCTTTGCAGGACATCCAGCCGCTCGGTCTGAGAGGTGTCTGTGTACGGGGAGGAGCTTGGTAAATACGGCTCAGATGATCCACCAGAAGGACTTAGAGACAGTCCTCCAGGATTCTGTCCTCCATCGACCCAGCATGTTCTGCACTAAAACAGAGATCACCATGTGAGTGCTGATGCAGGGAGAACCTGCATACCTCTGCCAGGGTTGGGGTCAATTATAATTGTAATCGTGTAATTGAGAATTAATTACAATTTTCGTGTAATTATATTTGGAATTGGAATTATGAAAATGCATTGCTCTTGTAATTGTAAATGAATTGTAACTGAGTTCAGAAAATTGACTTTGTAATTGAAGTTGCCATGAAAATTCTATAAATATTATCAATAATAATTTATAGCAAAACTGGGATTATTATAATAAATTACAATTAATATTTATTATTAAAAGATGTTACAGATCAAGCTTTCCCACATTTTACTATTTAAAAAAAAATTCTAGCTTAAGACTGGCACAAAAAAAGGCTCAGATGCCCCCACCAAAAATATTAAAACCTATGTTTTCATTGATTATTAAACCTAACAAGGTTACCAAGCAGTAGGAAACATATTAGATGATAGATATTTGTTTTTAGTGTATTTTACAGCTGATTTAGGACGTTATCATAAGAGATGCTAACAGAAAGCTAACACAAGAGGAAGGTTAACATTTGTTAGGTTATTTATTTCAGGCTTAGTAATTGTGATTCATTATAATTGAACTTTAGCAATTGAGAACATAATTGTAATTGACTTTCTGAGGATAAAAATAATGTCGTATTTGAACATGAGAAATTAAAAATGTAATTGTTACTGAAAAATGTAATTGACCCCAACCCTGACCTCTGCTGATACACACAGAGACAGGTCAAACATCAGTGTGTGTGTGTTTATTTGACATGCCAACGTCTCTCCTCAGTGGAAAGAAATGCGTCTCTTCTTCGTCTCCGTTGGGAAGGTTCATCATCAGGAGGAAGGTCGGGCGAGAGCCTGGGTCGAGGTGAGGCTCAGCCTCTGATTGGCTGTGACCTTTGGAGTCTCTACCCAACGACGCCCTGTTGTTTGTTTCACCTGTAAATATTGCTGTTCAAACTATGATGAAGAATAAAAACCATTTGAATGAGTCTGTGGTTCCTCATTCTGTGCCTGCAGCTCCACCACACGGCCAACAGAGGGCGTCCTAAACATTTCCTTGGATTGAAACACCACCTCAGAGAAGTGGTGGGAAATAATATCGCTTTATATTTAAAGCTTTGTTCATAAAGATAATAAATATACCACAGAATCGATATAAGTTTATTAGTGGTGGTACTCAATGGAAAAAAATAATCTAATTAATGAATCTTGATTCATCTAAATTTGAGAAGCTATGTTTTTCCATTTTAAATGGGTTTTGGTTTATGACTGAATCAATGAAAACAATAAATGAGCTTAAACAACAAAATAGTGTTTATTATTTCCATCACTGAGTGCTAACATGATGTGCAATATGAATAAAGAATATTATGATTGCATTTATCACAAAGCACAAAGTTAATTTAACTGGCTTTATTCATGCTTTTTTTAGATTTTTGGTAAACTTTCTAAAACAAATGTGTTTTTGTGTATTTAAATAAAAACCTGCACTTGGTAGAACATTCCAGAGAAGTGGAAACTGAACAGTGCAAAATAGCCATTTTGATACCACAAGACTTTTTTTTATATATATCATTAGTTTGTGATCATTATTGATTGCTATTATGATGTGTAACAAACACAGAGTAGCCAGGATTAGTGCACAAAAGTGACAAGATTCACCAGCTCAGATATTTTTATACTGCATTTTATTCATTTATTTATTTTTCTTCATATTTCTCTTGATTTTCTTTAAACTGCATTTCATTTGAACTAGATTTATATTTGACAAAGTGAAAGTATAGAATACAGTTGTTAAGATTTTGTGTTTTTCTTTATTTAAAAAATAATAATTTTAAATTTTAAAATATATTTTAAATCAGTAATGGTTATTATTTATTTATTACTTGACACTTCATGCGACCGCATTTACATTTCAGGCGTTGAAAAACACAGAGTTAGAATATCTGTGATATGAAATAAACAGAGCAACTGATGAAGCTGATGAATTTAGTCTGAAATAGTCTTTCTACATAACAGTTCATAAGTTGGGTCAGACAACGCTATCTGTAGCACCGCTTCTAGCCCCGCCCACCACCGAGAGTGGTTGACTGGCCATTACAATAATTTATTCAATTTAATTCAATTCAACTATATTTATATAGCGCTAATTACAACAAATGTAATCTCAAAGCACCTGAAACAGAAAAGAGAGAGAAGAGCGAGGAGAAGGTATAGACTGCAGAAAAACATGATACAGTATTAGCAGGTCTGCCTGCATGGAAACACCTGGTGCTAAACTATGTGTGAGTGGAATGAGAATGAGCATGGGGTGGACATCAGTCAGTGTAAATGGTATGTAAGCAGTGTGATGGGTATACATTGAGGTTCAGAATTGGGAGGTTGACTGCAACCCGGCACAACCTTGTCTGACTGGACTTTCTTTGGATAAATGCCAGGTAGGTCCTGAAACACGGCTTTCTGGAACATGTGAAGAACTAGACACCTGAAGAACATTGGATGAACTTTGAGAAAGATTTGGGGAATCAATTTGGTCATCCAAACCATGTGAAACTTGGTCACCAAATGAACGAGCAACAACTGAATTTTGAGCAAATACCTGAATATTACTGTGCACAATATTGAGGTGCTTCCTAAAGCCTGCATAAGTTTGAAACTGAAGTCTGCAGTTTGGCTGACAGCAAAGCAACTTATACTTAGGCCCAGGATAATAACAATGTTCAACTCTTAAATGGGAAATCAACTGCTGACTGCTGGGATAAATTTCCTTACACAAAAAACACATCAACATTATCCTCGCAAAACCTCCAAGAGACTGCCTTGCCTTTAACTAAGGGTTGTGAGAAGTACTTCCTGGTTAAGAAGTTTGGCTCTCATGTCTTGAACTCTTGGCGACTCCTTCATTTTTCCCATATCAATATTATAAACTGTTGTCTGAAGAAAGGTGTAGAAATGTACAAGTGCCCTATCATAAGACGCATTGAATACAAAATGAGCTTTAAATAGCTCATCAAATGCCCCAATGAAACGGTTTGCCTGGCAAGGGATGAGATGTTTGTCCATGGAGATGTAGAAGCTGTCGATGTTCCTCTTCTGGCGACCAACGGCTAGGAGGTATGGCTGCTGGCACTGCTGATTCCGAAGATGCTCCTCCAAACTGCAGCAAGACTAAGGGTTTACACAAGGACAGGGGACATTTGACACAAGTTAAATCAGAGAAAACAGCATGACAGAAGTGAACACAAACACCCTCTGTAACTTGTCTAATTTGTTTCATCCACCTCTTGACCACCTTTAAACATGATAAAAATGAATAAATATTAAATTACCTTGTGAAAGACGACAATTTTTTTGACTGCATCAGAGGCGCTTATTTTTGGAGATTTCGGTCCCCCAGGTGGTGGCGGAAGGAGATATAACAGCAACAAAAGGGAGGCCATCTCTTTGTCATAAGCTATAGACAAAGAACAGACAGAATGAATTGACTGCAAATACTTTGAAATGCATTAATTAAATTTGATATTTTTAATTAAAACGAGATTAGAATAAAGAGCATTTTCCTGTTGAAAGTTTGTGAATCCTGGAGGCTGAACAGAATGGTTTGCAAAGGATTAAAAGCAGTTACAATGTTGAAAAGATTGAAAATCCTGAATTTTTTAAGTTGATGTGTGCTGCAATAAATTGTAAATTGACAGTTAAAGGATGTTCGTGAAGCAAGAGCTGAGAGAATATAGCCCCCAATATATCTGATTTAAAAACATCAATCCTCAAATGTTTAAATGGTGAATATAATGCTTTAAATTTTATTATCAACTAGTGACCAACCATAAGCCTTCACTTAGTAGTAGGCAGTAAACATCTTCTTTTGAGTCATTCATGTTTATTTCTTAGCGAATAAATAAACAATCTTCATTGAAGAAATTTAGTTACAAAAAAATTAATAATTATTTAATAGAGTTTTGGAATGTAACTGCTTGTAACAAATTCTAAAGAGCAAAACTCACTTGTTGCCTCATCACTTCCTGGTTGACTCTCTGCTGACTGAACCAATTCACGCAGCTCCGGTGTTGAGGTGAGCTGCTTGGCCTCTTTGATGACGTTAGATCTGAAGATCGGATCCCATTTCTGAAGCAGTCTGGTGGATACCTCATCATCAAACAGAAGAGTGAAGTCTTGATTCACCTGTGAGAAAGAAAATATATTACTACCACCTTCAGAACCAAATTTCAAGTCCTTCTCAACATAGACCACTGCATACTTACTAATCCTTTTGTATCCATGAATCTTGGGAAGATAGACAGGATATCAAGAATTTTGGCAGGGTCATTGATAAGTTTGACGATGTTGAAATGTCTCTCTCATCTTTTGGAGAATTAAAGAAGTTGCATGGTTGAGCAAAGAGATTGCCTCTTGGCAGGCATCTCCCTCAAGCTGCTTGTCAACATCCCTGGATCGTTGCAAATTAGGGCCCCCTGAAGGAAAGAACACAACAGTTTAAAGAAAATAAGCCCTATCTGCTGATCAGATAGGTAAATAAAAACAAAATAACATTTCAGACCTACAAACAGAGTTGTGGAAAAGGTGAGAACATTAGACCCTTAAACCCTTTTCATTCAATTCTATACTGGTTGACGTCAAAAATAGTGACTATAGTCTAAAAGGCACTTAGCAAGTATGTTACCTCCTCCTCCCCCTTGCGAAAAGCCAGTGGGGCTATTTGGAGCTACAGATCCTCGTCGACTCTTTCTTTTGACTGTCTTCAGACACCAAGAAATGTAGCCTGTGCTGCTTGCAGCATCATAGAAGTGTTCCTAAAATGGAAATTAATTCACAATGTGTTGTCACTCATAAGTAATCTTAGAATTTGAACATCCCCTCAAACACAACCCAAAACATACAAATTATGTAAAAAAAACCAAAATAAATAAAAGTAAAATAACATACATAGCCTTTCTTGGAGTAAGGGTCTTTGAGGGACGGGAACACAGTCACTCTCCCCAGAGCATATTTCTTCTCTAACAGCTTTGGTGGGGATGTGCCTGAGAAGAAAGATTGAGTTGGAATTATTTATGTTATTTGCATTCTTTATGTAATGGTTAAACAGTTATTTTTCTTATCAAAGTCTTAATAAAGAGGACAAGATTACCCATGTTTATCAATCATGTGGGCCACTATTATATTGACCAGTTTTCTTCTGGTAGCATCTGTAAGAGTTTGTGTTGTGTGATATTCCTCGAGAACCTCTTTACCACCTGAACTGGTTTCAAGTAATGTTTCGATCAACTTAAGGGAAAAAAAAGAAAGCCAAGAAAAATTGTGATTAACAGCAGAATAATAGATAGATACATTTAAAGAAATCTGTGAGAAGTGAGCATTGTTGCAACCTTTTTAGCAGACGCTGCATTGATTATTCCTTCAACTCTGGATTTCTTCCTAGGGACCTCATCTAGAAGTATAGTTGATGCACTTGAACTGAAGCTAGATTCAGACCACTCAGATGGAGAGGACAAGGAGGAATCGGAAAACCCTAGAAGGAAAAGAAAAACAATTATTTTGCACTGCAAAAGTGAATTACATTAATTCCACAATATACTTAACACTGTTGACAGATTCGAGAAAAAAATATATAGGTTACACCATCTGGAATTGGATTGGGTCATACCATTGACCTCTACATTTCTTACCAGCATAAATGGCTAAAACCAACCCGCACCGCCTGCCCCGAGCTTCTGCCTCTATTTACAGAACCCGCCCCAACCCAACCAGCAAGAATAAAATCCACAGACATAATGGTCATAGTAATCCGTTATATTTTAGCTAGTATGCATGGAAAGTGGAAACAGACTCCATATTGCAACAGCTGCATCATTAGCACATTTCACCGAACACTTCGGTGAACAGGTGCTTTCTTCACCAAGCAAGCGTAACAAAATAACTGCAAACTCCTGACCTTATCTTTGACCGCACTTCCTCCTCCATGTTGTTACGGTTAGTAAAGAAAAAAGGATATTCCACATGGTGCACACGCCTCACGGTGCTAGCCAGCGCTGATGAGCTGTGCAGGTGTGATGCATTCATGGACAGTCGTAATGTTCTAAATTGGCCAATGGGAGCCCAAACACATAACTTCACGCACACACACAGTACCTTTTTAATTTACATGTTATTATACATGGACACATCACACGAAAAGGTGACTGTCCGTTCAAATTACCCGCCCCAACCCGAACCGAACCGACATTAATTGACAATATCTTCACCCGCTCCGGTGCAACCGCATGTTAATGTCCAACTCATAGATAAAATATATTAGAAAGTAGATATTTCATTTTCAAATGCTGCCTGTCATTTGACACTATTGATAATTTTGAATTAGTTAACTTACCTTCAGTGAAAAACTCCTCTCGACTTCAGCAGCAGCTCTAGCAGATGGAAAATGGCGCGCACAGCATCAATGCACGGGGTTTCAAGCCTGAAGTCCAGGGGCATTGCTGAAGCAAGGCACATTAACACTGTAGAGATGTAAGGAGGACATCGCTACAGTGTTGATTTGCTTGGACGTGACTAACTCTGTTAAACAACTCCAACACTGAACACCATTTGAATCAGAATGTGTTAAAATAACACCCTAAGAGTGGAAATCAACTCTGATTCATTTACGTCTGAAATATTAACACTCCAATTTTTGCTGTGTAGTGTATTTTTACTATGGGAGATTTTCTTATGTCACCTGCTGTCCTTAAACATAAGGTGGAAAAGTGGTGGAAAGGATTTAAAAGTGGTGAAAATGTCTTGAAAGTGGGAAAAAATGTGCAGAAATGGCATTTGAGAAGTGGCAGAATTTGGAGTAATGTATTAAAATGCTTTAATAGGAGCAAAAATATGGCAAGAAAAAGTGATGAAAATAGGTTACAAAAATATGGTAAGTGTGGTGTTGTTGCAGAAAAATGGTAAAAAAATAAATATTTGAAAATAAAAATAAAACATTTTTAGTTCCTTAAAGGCATGTGTGATGTATGCATACTAAATTAGGTGAATGCGTGCGCAAGCTCGGTTCAAAACAACCTGAGAACTGCATTTTTTTATCAGCACACGACTTTTCTTTCTTCTAAAAACAACACGATGCCATCATGTTTTATTGTTGATTTCACAAATAGGAGAACCAACAATCCAGGACTTACATTTTACAACATACCGGCTGGTATGTTGTAAAAGTAGAATAGACGAGACTTAAAGTTGCGTGCTATCAAACAGAGGCTGACAGCTGACGTATCTGACAAACACGCACGCACGCAAGCACGCACGCACACACACACAATTTAGGTAAAAATGCCCATAAAAACCTTGTTCCACGAGCCAAAACTGCCCCTGTATGTTGTCAACTTATTATTCCCTGGAGCAAAACGTTGTTTACGGGAGCTCCGCAGCGAAGCCTCCGCTACTTGTACCGCTGTGTGCACCACCCCTCCTGCCCCCAGCTCACACACATACACGGCGGTGCTCGTCACCTGAAGCTGCCGAGCTGCGATACATCATGGACCGCTACTTGGTTAAAACCAGACAACCATCCAACAAAGTGAACCGATTCAAGTTCCTCCGTCATGTCCACCCAAAGTTCCACAAACACGGGGACAGAGATGAACCCGTAGGAACAATTATGAACTGGAAACTCAACTAAAGCTAACTATGCTAAGCTAACCCACCGACACACTGGGCTAAGAGCTAATGCTAACCACTCCATATAAGGAACAGACCAAATAAAAAACACGTCTTACTGTCATGAAGCCACAGAGAGCCATCGATTTGTTTATGGTCAGATTTAACACTTTACTATGGAAGAGTAAAAGTTAAACATGTCACACGTTGTGTGAAATAAATGTTAACATAAAAATTAATGTCACTATTAATCCGTCCAAACTTGCGAAACGTAATATTTTTAAATTATATTTCACGTGTTCACAGACAAAGCTGATCCCATTAGTCTAATGTAACTATTGAGATTATTACACCTAAATATACGAAATGATTAAATCATCAGCTTGATCTGGTTTAATTATAGGAAATCAGAGTTATTTATTAACCATAACTTTATGTAACTCATTATCAGATACATACCTGTCAAGTTTTGGAATTGAAAATAAGGGAAATTTTCTGGCGCCCACTACGAGACGTCCCACCCACTTAACCAAGCTCCAGTCTCCCTTATATTTTAAGATAGATGTATAAGAAATGTAAAATACCCACTTGTCAACCACTTACTAAATACAATTATGTGATTAGAATCCGGTAGGTCGACCTTTATTAACATTAAAATGCTGTGAACATTCCTCCTAGGGCTGGGTGATATGGACCAAAACTCATATCTCAATATATTTTCTCAAAATGATGATATATGATAAAAATCTCGATAATTTTATCAAATAAAGTCTGACCAGAAAGACAATTCTGGGTTAAATTTGCTGATGCAAAAATTTATTAACAAACAGCTGCACAATATGTGCACTCATCAATCATCTAAATGAGCTTTACATGTTCTCCTATAGTATTTTGTTTCATATGATACATGAAATATTATAGTTTTCTATATCGCCAAAATAGAAAAATCGATACATCTTGAATCTCGATATATTGCCCAGGCCTAATTCCTAAATTATAAAACAGCCTAAATAAAAACATAAATGTGTATATGAAGCACGTGTTTATTTAATAGACTTACAGTTCATATACAAGTCAACACGTTGCATATTTACTGTTAATTTCACATTGCTTGTCTTTAAGTTAAAGATTAACATTTTATTTTCATTATATAATTTCTGATATTTTTTCATGCTCACTCGTGGTTCTCTGGTATTCACTAATGACTTATTAAACACATTTATTGCAGACTTTACATTCTTTAACACTTTTTTAAAGCAGTGTAAATTTATGGAGCTTGTGATTGATTGATTTTTCATGGTGACTTCCGTCATTCCTTCCACTGTGGTAGATGTTAAAATCTCAGTTATTAATCTAACAGAACGTGTAACTGTGTCACATCCTGCTGCTCTTTAGGAAGATAAACTCTGTCACATTTCACAACGTTTTTACACCAGTTCTTTGTTTTTTTTCGCTGGAACGTCTTCATTCTTTCATCTGTTTTCTGAGTTGTTTCCGGGTTTGTTGCCGCTGTTGGTACTAATCTCGCGAGAACTGCCACTCAGGACACTTCAGATGGCAGTTCTTGCGCAGCTAGTGACGGCGTTCAGTTTAGTAAGACATCTTTTAATTATTATTACATTAAAATATGGGATAATTATGGGAAAATACTAATTCCAATCTACGACGTGACAAGGGTCCCTTGTCACTGACGGGCACGTGGCGTTCGCATAGGCTCCACCTCCTCCCTTGTAGTATGGCCACTACGAGAGCACAAGGCTGTTCGCCAGCTCGTGGCGCTCGGGCCTAATAAAATAGCACAAAAACAGCAACAAGAGTACTTGTTGCTGTAATACTTTGGCAAGAAAGCCATAGTAAATACATGACAGCCTTACGACATAGTCGATCTACATACTACTCCTCACTAATTGAAGAAAATAAAAATAATCCGAGGTACCTTTTCAGCACTGTAGCCAGGCTAACACAAAGTCAGAGCTCTATTGAGCCCATGATTCCTCTAGCCCTCAGCTGTGAGGACTTTATGACATTTTTTAACGATAAAATTCACAAGATTAGAGATAAAATTAGCCACTCCCTGCCTTCACCTGGGCCTGCTGTACCATTAAATGTAAATAGGCCTAACCTAAACTGTTTCACACATATAGGACTTCAGGAACTTAACTCTATTATTTCATCCTCCAAACCATCGACCTGCCTTTCAGATCCGATCCCAACTAAGCTGTTTAAAGAAGTTGTTCCCCTAGTCTGCCCATCTTTGTTGGAGACAATAAATATATCCCTATCAATAGGCTACGTGCCACAGTCCTTTAAAGTAGCTGTAATCAAACCCCTTCTCAAAAACCTACTCTTGATTCCAGCACTTTAGCAAACTACAGGCCTATATCTAATCTTCCTTTTATTTCAAAGATTCTTGAGAAAGTTGTGGCAGCTCAGCTCTGTGAATTTCTTCAAAACAACAGCCTGTTCGAGGACTTCCAGTCAGGCTTTAGAGCTCAACACAGCACAGAGACTGCTTTAGTTAAAGTAACTAATGATCTACTCTGGGCTTCAGATGAAGGACGACTCTCAGTGCTGGTTTTATTAGATCTTAGTGCAGCTTTTGACACTATAGATCACTATATTCTACTAGAGAGATTAGAGAAATTACTTGGAATCACAGGGACTGCCCTAAACTGGTTTAAGTCCTACCTATCTGATAGGTACCAGTTTGTACACGTGAATAATAAGTCTTCTGTGTACACTAAAGTAAGCTACGGGGTTCCTCAGGGCTCTGTGCTAGGTCCAATCCTCTTCTGTATCTATATGATCCCCCTTGGTAATGTTATGAGAAAATACTCTGTTAACTTCCACTGCTATGCTGATGATACCCAACTGTATGTATCAATGAAGTCAGGTGAGACAAATCAGCTATCTAAACTTGAGGCCTGTCTAAAGGACATTAGGGCCTGGATGGACCAAAATTTTCTTCTTCTCAACTCAGACAAGACTGAGGTCATTGTACTGGGCCCGCGACACCTTAGAGAAACCTATGCTAGCCTAACTGCCCTAGATGGCATTACTCTGGCACAAAGCACAACTGTTAGAAACCTTGGGGTTCTATTTGATCAGGACTTATCCTTCAACTCTCACATAAAACAAACTTCAAGAACTGCCTTCTTTCATCTCCGTAACATTGCTAAAATCAGATCTATCCTGTCTCAGGGCGACGCCGAAAAACTAGTCCATGCTTTTGTTACCTCTAGACTGGATTATTGTAATTCTCTTTTAGCAGGCTGCCCGAGCAAGTCGCTTAAGACACTTCAGCTGGTTCAAAATGCTGCAGCACGTGTACTGACTAAAACTAGGAGAAGAGATCACATTACTCCTGTATTAGCCTCTCTGCATTGGCTTCCCATAAAATATAGAATAGAATTCAAGATTCTTCTTCTCACTTATAAAGCCCTAAATGGACAGGCACCAGTCTATCTCAAGGAGCTTGTAGTGCCATACAATCCCCCCAGAACACTACGCTCTCAAAATGCTGGACTACTCGTTGTTCCATTCATCTCTAAAAGTAGTATAGGAGGAAGAGCTTTCAGTTATCAGGCCCCACTTCTCTGGAACCATCTACCAACCACGGTTCGGGGGGCAGACACCCTCTCTACCTTTAAGGTTAGGCTCAAAACATTCCTCTTTGATAAAGCTTTTAGTTAGGAACCAGCTCATAGCTCATAATTAAGATGCAATAGGCATAGACTGCCGGGGGGGGGGGGTCTGGCATGCTCGGTTGGAGAGAGGTTGGAGAGGGCGTTAAGAGAGAGGTCATTTAGGTTAGAGAGGGACCGGAGAGGGTCCCATTCCTCTTTCAAACACTCCCTCTATGTCTGCTTACTCCCTTGTGTGTTTGCTCCTGTACTCCTTCTGGCTTTTGTCTTGCAGGTCCGTGGGATCCTCAGTGTGGAGTTACAGAGACTCAGCGGCTCTGTCTCCACCCTTTTCTCTGCACACACCCAACACAGCATAACGTGGATGGCTGTTCATCATAGGAATGGGATCCACACAAGGTTCCTGCTGCTTAACAGAAGGTTTTCCTTGCCGCCATGATGAATTCATGTTGGGTGTGGGATACATATGTATGTGTATATACGTATATATGCATATGTGTGTATCCATAAAATGAAGAGTCCGTCCTTAAGACTGCTCTACTGTAAAGTGCCTTGAGATACCATTGGTTATGATTTGGCGCTATACAAATAAAAGATTGATTGATTGATTGAAGAGTACACAAAAAAAACTGCAACAAAAACAAACAAAACACAGAAAAGAACAAATCACCTGCACGGTGAGTGATTAGGTGCAGTAAACAAAGTGAATAAAGAAGCCATTTCTGAATCAAAGCTGCTGATTCTCAAGAAGGAGCTCATTCTGCATCCTTTCACTTTCATTTCTTCAGCTGATGGTTTATTAGTAGTTAGAGAGAAACAGGAAGTGAGAGTGAAAGCCATCAATGCCCTGACAGTTGCACACAATAAGCAAATGTGGGAAAGTCCCAGAAAGCCTCACAGAGCAGAGCTCTGTTTGGAACTGTGTGAGCACCAGGCATAGGACAAGAGTAACACACACAGGAAGTCATAGGAAAATAATAAAACACACACACACACACACAGAAGCTCTGATGTGGATTCATAAAACTCATCATTTAGAACTGATATTTGATACAAATTCAATGAGTGTTTTTCCAATCAAATGAGATCAGAGATAGGATACTTTTATCATGGTGGGCAGAGCCACAGACATGTGATTGAATCTGATCACATGTCACATGATCAACATGTATATTTTACTTTTATTTTTGTGTAGTTTTGGAGTGATTTTGTGTCTTTTTGTTATAATCATGTATATTTTACTTTTATTTTGTGTATTTTGTATGTTTTTGGAGTGATTTTGTGTATTTTTCTTTTCATTCTGTCTATTTGTGAAATGCAGGACCAGCAGAGTCAAAAACTCTTTCTTCCCCTCTGCCATTAGACTCCTAAATGAGTGATCAGAGTCTAACAAACTATTCATCCCCCCCCCCCTCATTGTACAGGGAAACGTGTTTCTAACTGCACATATGACAATAAACACTTTGAATCTTGAATTTTTCTTTCATTTTGTGTATTGTTATTTTGTACAATCTTCTGTCATTTTGTGTATTTTTGGAGTCATTTTGTGGGTTAAATTTGAAAGCTGCTCAAAACTGGACTGAAGGCCTCCAGTTGCCAACGTCTGCTCTACAAAATAAAAGATGTAGTTTAAACTTTACAATGTGTTCACAAAGCAAGCATGTAAAATAATAATGAATATACCTATTAAAGATCTTTTCCAGTTGATTTGTGTTATTGTTGTCAATCTGTGGGAGGTTTTGTTGTTGTAATTTTTTGTATCCCAATTGTCATATTGTGCATTTTTGACCTAATTGTGAATAGTTTTCTAGTTGTTTTGTGTGTTTTTGTAATGGTTTTGTGTATTTTCGTATCATATTCCTGTCCAAGTGCTGTACATTTTTTGTCAAACTGGATGGATTTAAGCCAAAGACGAAAAATAAACCCAAATAAAACATTTTGCTCAGATTTAAGGCTGGTTTGTATGTGTTTTGTCTAAATGGGAGGATGTGATGTTTCCTGGGTTCGTTTCTAATCAGACATGGGGCCAAAAAGACACAAAACAGCAAAAAACACAAAATTACTCAAAACATATAGAAATTACAAAAGAAATTGCACAAATCACAACAGATGAGATGCACACACATTTACTCACAAAAAACAAATAAGACAACAACAAAAATAGAAAAAAAAAACAAAATGAGAACAGAAATGACTCTGAAACACAAAATGAAAACAAAAATACACAAGTTTACTCATAACATCCCACACAAAATACTCAAAATGCACATACTGACTAACAACACACAAAGCAAACACAAAAACAACAGACATGGTGTAATTTTTGGCAGCTACCAAAATGACAGAAAAGTATACAAAACAGCAAAAATATGCAAAATTACTGCTAATGCGCAACAAAAAAAAAAACACAAAATGAGAGAAATGCATACAAAACAAAAATACTAGGGCTGTAGTCAACCAAGGAAACCAAGGAAATGGTTGGTCAACCAAGACTATGGCACACGTCGCGGTTAGTCGACCAAAAAAAATAAATAACTAAACTATATATATTTGACAATAATGCTTTATCTCCAACATAATAAACCATAGAAAATAAAATATAATAAACAGGAACTGATTCCCTGAGAAAACTATATTTGTATGCATTTTATGACATCACTGGTGTTTTATGAGATTGGATGTGATCTCTCCTTTGTATGTATATAATTTGTAAATATTGTTTGTAGATTGCAAATATCTCTGTAAATAAAAAAAAAAATAAAAAATAAAAAAAGACTGCTCTGAGTCTGTGTGGAAAAAACAAACAAAAAAGTATTCCCTCCTTTGGCTCCTATAGCTGGTGACAGCACCTGCACAGTGGATCTCCTATTGCTTTACCGTCTCTGCCTCGTTTAATTTAGTTTAGTTTAGTTTATTTGTTTATTTGAGCAGTTAAAGTTCTGCTCAAAAGGAGTGGGCCGAAGCAAGAGCTTATAAAACCAAAATAGTTCCAAATGAACTTTTGGAGTTTGGTTTTTTGAGCAAAATTAGTGATGCCACTGACGACGACGCCGCCGCGGCAAACTCACCGCTCGGGCCCGGAGCTTCTGCCATGAGTTGTGTCGTGTTTGTGACTGTAAGCCGTGCGCGTGTCCAGGTGAGACAGAACTCTAGCTTGTTGTTTGTTTTGATAAAAGTTCCTGTTGAAGCGGAGCTGTCTTCAGTTCCTTCATGCCGGCAGAAACACATGAACAGCCAATCAGCTAACAGACGGCCACACCCAGCATGCAGAAACAGCCTATCATAACTCCGGACGTCACCAGAAACAGGCAAACAGCCAATCATTCAGCAGCTGTGGAGTTCGGTTGCAATGGTTGCCATGTTGGGATGTTTTCAAGTGAATAGTGTGCAGTGAGCTTAGACTGTGCAGTGAGAAGCCAGAAGGAAAGTAGAGGCAGCCGCTATGTAGCAAAACTGGCACCATTAGTATCGTAATCCACGATAATACCATCGTGTAGAATTTATAGTATAGTAGGAACCGTTACAATTTGGCACCGTTGGGTACCGTGGGTATCTTGAGTATCGTGCAACTGTATTTATAGGCCAATCTCCTCTTTTGGACACTGAACAGACTCATTTTTTCCAACGCTGGATGTCTTCAATAACAACAACAATCCAGGTTGATTGACAGGACGTTGGGACCAGAAGTCCTTGCCCACACAAACTGTGACAGGAAGTTTATGGATGCCATATTGTGCACGTAGCCAATTACCAAAACATTTATAACATAACAAATGGCACAACTTTAAGAAAGTACACCTAATAACTACAGAATAAGACGATCTGTTGGGGTTTAATTAAAGCAATGGTTCAGTGTTTTGTAACGTGTTAAAGGATGTTTAATTACTCCAAAATGTTGCACTGTACACTTAATTTCCTTAACATATTATAATAAGGCCGACTGTATGTTAAAGCAGCCGGTTTTAAAATTTTAAGGCTCCAAAATACTGCTGTACCAAATCCTCCATCCATCCATACTGTACATCTACTCTGATATATATATATATATATAGAGGGTTTGGTGCAGTAGTAGTTTGGAGCCTTAAGACTTTAAAACCAGCTGCTTTAACATACAATCGGCATTATATATATATATATATATATATATATATATATATATATATATATATATATAATTTTTCTACAGTATTCCATGCCTTCTACAGTAAATAACTGACCACAACAGAGGCCACGAACCTCAGTTTTAAAATAGAAACTTTCAATGAAAATGTATAATTCAGTATGACACCATGCAGTAGAGGTATGTAAAAAATAATTGAAAAAAAAAAAAATGAATAAATAAAAGCTTTGCATTATTTCAATACTGATCAGTGTTTTTTTTTCTTTCTGTAAGTTCTAAACACTATTTGTGTTTGTTTTATCAACATGATCTCAGAGCGGTTGGCATGGTGATGATGATGATGATGATGATGATGAGAGTAAAAATCCCTTTTTTAACCTTCAGTGTTCAGTCTGCAGCTCTCAGGCTCAGGACGAGTGGTTCAGAGCTTGTGATCTGACTGGTCTTTTTTTAACCACTGGAACACGTCACACATCCAACCAGCCAACATCCAACCAGCCAACATCCAACCAGCCAACATCCAACCAGCCAACATCCAACCAGCCAACATCCAATATCCACTGATCCTTCTCTTCTCCCGTTACAATCCTGCTCACTTTGTTGTCTCTGCGTTAATGTGTGTAATTTATTCCTTCCAACTTTGTGCTTCACATGAACCAATTGACTGACGTTGTTTTTTTTTTTTTTACTCAAGATTTAAGATAAAAATGTATGCAAACTGGTTTCTTACTTGTTTGTGTGTGTGTGTGTGTGTGTGTGTGTGTGTGTGTGTGTGTGTGTGTGTGTGTGTGTGTGTGTGTGTGTGTGTGTGTGTGTGTGTGTGTGTGTGTGTGTGTGTGTGTGTGTGTGTGTGTGTGTCAGCTGAATATCAAATGTTTGGGATTCTTTTTTTTATTTAGGGAGAAAGAGGGGACAATTCTGTATTTGAAATCATTTTTTATTCATTTAATGTTTTAATTTTCTGAGATTTTAATTTGGGTTTTTATAAGGTGTAAGCCATAATCGTCAGAATTATAACAAATAAAGGCTTGAAATATCTCACTTTGACTCCAGCTCAGAACGTAGTTTTTCTCAGCATTGGTTATCTAGTGTCCCTCTTCTATTTAGCATGAAACACGACTTAGAATGTGTCTTTTTTTGTTAACGCACAAAATTATGGCATAATTGCATTTTTTATTTTTTTTTAACTGTTGCTGGCGTAATTGCAATTTAATTGTTATTGAGTTTGTAATTATAATTGCCATGAAAATTCTATAAAAATTGTCAGTTATAAATTAATGCAAAACTGGGTTCTACATCAATGTAGTTAACAATTAATAAAATATGTTTCATATAAAGCTTTACCACATTTTACTATTAAAGGGGAAATATTATACTTATTTTTCACCTTTTAAAACAGTTCCCTGAGGTCTAAATGACAAATCTGTGCTGGAGTTTAAACAAAACATAACATGAATCAAGCAACAGCAGAGGTTTATGACCCTGTATAATCCAGCTCTTTCAGAATGCTCCATTTTGGGGGGTGTGTCCCTAGAATTGCAAAGACCTCCCACTCGGGGAGGGGATTTTCTTTCCAGATTTAGCTTGTGACATCACAAACTGAGAAAATTTAAAACAGGGCACTTTCCTCTGTGTTGTAAGACTTACACAAACCACAAACAAAGGACTGGATGGTTTATTTGGTCCGTGTACTTCGCGGACATCTGATTTTTGATTAGTAAAAATGAAACGGACAACGGAAAACAAACCGTTTCCCATGTTTCTATTTGTAATAAAACACCAAAAAAGAAAAACAAACTGATTTCCCGTTTTTTATTTGATGATGGAAAATAGATAATGAAAAACGGAAAATGGATCCGTCGTCCGTTATCCGATTTTATTTGGGAAGGACCAACACTTTTTTTTTTAATTCTTCTTCTCTGCAGCCAACCGTGAACCGGAAGTGTTACGCGAAGAAGACGAGAAGGTGAACGTCGGCGGGACAAGGCTCGGGATTTAAAATGATTATGTCTTTGGATGAATATGCGAGTTTTATTTTGGAAAAAAGAAGATATGGAATGTTTTGCGGGGATATTGCGGCTGCTTTATGTACCCATTTTGGCACAAGATGGGGGTTTTCTCAGAGGAACGTGCGGAGATGGTGTGCTGAGCAGGGGCTTGTTAGGGACTTCTGTTCTGATAGCCAGCTTGCAGCTGAAGTCGCTCAAGGTATTGCAGAGGTAAGGCTATTTTTCTAAATCATCACCGTATCTACTAAAGGACTTATGCTTTACCATTCATATAAAACTGTAGCTTTTCAAACATTGCGACTTTGTTGTGCCATCTTTTCCTGGACGAGTCATGCGAAATTTAATGTCCCTCAACTCTCACCTGCTCCCACAAATGGGAAAGCACAGCAGGTCTGGGGTGAATTTAATCCCAAACATGAAATATGTCATTACCACTTGTGACTAATGCTTCATCAAAATCATAACCGCCTTATCTTGTTCTATGTGGGACCATATGTAGAATTATGGATACTCCTTGTATTTGCATTCAATATTACTTGAAAATTATATACATAATAATCATGTGTATATAATATATATCCCTTTGCAGAAAACCCTTTAGTGTGTTTCAACAAAGGGTAAACAAGCTTAAATGCTATCCAAATGTGCAAGAAGTATGGGGAAAATATCCCTCTTTTTTTTTTTTGTATATTTGACCTCTCCCCTAGACCGGAAAATCCTTTGGCCACAAAATGATGACTGGCTATCTGTCTTCTAAAGGAGTGAAAGCATCTGAGGGCAGAGTGGGCAGGATGCTGCAAAGTGTTAATCAACCCTACCACACTGAAAGACAGCAGGTAAGGTCACAATTATATTGTATTCAATTAAACACAGTAATACCATTAAGAAAATTAAAAATATATATTTTATATTTTAGGGTGCCAGAAATCTGAACCCCATACCCTACAATGCAGAATACATGGGTCACAAGGTGCATGTAGATCAAAATGAAAAGCTAAACATGTTTGGAGTGACCCATGTAATGGCTATCGATGGTTTCAGCAAAAAGGTTGTCGGTCATTCTACCATGCCAATAAAAAACAACATTATCATTTATGAGGATGTGTACAGGTAAAATAATCAATCATCAACTGTCATCATTCAGTTTAGTACATTTATTTGATTTTTGTATTTTAACTGAACATATCTCAGAGTTATTATAGTTAAATGTGTTTGAAAACCAATATTTTATTCATCTGTCTGCCTGTTGTTCCACAGACCTGCTGTGCTTTCTTATGGACTTTGGGACCAGGTCAGAGTTGACTGTGGAACAGAGTTTTATTTGATGCTGTTCATCCAGGAGAAGCTGTCAGAGCATCGACACAATGTTCAAAGGCTGCCCTACCTTCAGACAGTAAGTCAATCAATCCTGGTGTCTTGCAATGGGTGCTTACTTATGAGAACATGCAGACCAACTCTACACATAATATCTACACAGAACCATGTGATCGAAAGAATGTGGGTTGAGGTGAACGCGCGTGTCAACTACCCACTGAAGACCGCTTTGGTTCAGCTGGTGGACCAGGAAGAACTGGACATGGAGGACAGTTTATCCAAGTACTGCGTCTCAAACCTAACCTGCCAGATGCTAAGATTGGCCTCACAAATGTAGTTTCAGCATGGAATGCCCACAGGATCCCAGGTACTTTTTTCTTCTTACTAGATGAAATGTACAAAATATGCAAGTTAGGTTTTTTTTTATTTGCTTTTTTTATTCTCCGATACAGACACCATATCACTTTGTTTCTGTAATATAAAATACAGTTTTTGCTGTTGAGATGGATTCTGAATGGGAACACATTTACAATGAACTTTAGGTTTAGAAAAATAACGGTTAAAAATAAAAATGTATCAACTCAAGGATCTGTTATCTGATTATTCAGTTTATAGATTCTGTCCTGGTGCCACTGATCCCCTGTGTCTGTTCCAAGTTTTTGACGAGAGCAAAATATTGACTGAGCATTTGAGTCATGTCCTGTCATCAAAACCTGGAAATCTGCAATTTATGTTTATATTAATTTCATTGAAATTTTGGATCCAAAAGAGTGGCATGATTATGGCCAAAATTATAATTATATTGATCAATATTGCTTTACAGTTAATCACAATTATTTATCACTTTGAGGAAAACAAACAATTTTCTTTTGTGCACTAATTTTAAACAAAGTGTGAAGTTTTCAGTGCAAAATTAGGTTTTAAATTAGAATTATATATATAAATAAAAAATATCCCACGATTTTCGAATTATTTAAAGGCTAACTGATTAAATACACTAGAGGGCAAAAATGAGATTAATAATCAGGTTAATCATGATCAAAATCATGATTACAATTAGGATGTGATTAATGGTGCAGTCCTAATCTATCACTAACTCTTTAAATATTATTGCATTGTCCCATCTTGCAGGAAAGGGAAAGACAAAGATCAGAAGTTGTCAACCACTGCTCTGCACATGTTTGGCATCCAAGCAGAGACTCACAGCAGGTGGAAACCATAGGTTGCTTCATCACAGCTGTAAGGTTTAAACAAAGAAAAGAAAAAGTGCAAAAAAGAGCATCAACTGGTTATCTTTTGTACAATACAATGACCTAATGTTACATATTCTTACCTCTACAGATCATACAGGTGAAGGCGTCCTTTATAGGAGTCATAGTTAGAGATTTTGCCACTGCGCTTTTGGCCTTTGCAAGCTCAAACAGCTGGTTTACAGATGAAGTGATGTCTGGGAGGCTCTCTGCAGCTTTTTTCAGGTGGTCCATATTAGAAATGACCTCTTCTGCTTGGGACCTTCTACTTAAATGTCAGACAAATGTCAAATTAAAGATTTTAATATACATTATTAATGGTGCAACAATTAACATACAGCTGGGCAATATGAATGGAAAATGTATCATAATTTTGGCATTTTCATATTATTATGATTAATAATCAAATTTAAACTAAGATAATCAACATGTGAAACCTCATAGAGCTTTAAGTTTCACACATTTGTCATGTTTCGGTGGTATTTTGATAAAACCTTTACATATCCTAAAAACAGTGAGCAACTCCTTTCAAACAACAAGACAAAGTGTTTCCACACAGTGGAACCCAAAGGAGGCTCTATCCTTTCTCACATCTTCTACATCAGTGGTTCTCAAACGTTTTTCACCAAGTACCACCTCTGAAAATACTTTGCTCTCCAAGTACCACCATAATGAGCAACATTGAAATACAGTAGCGTAGGCCTTGTTATGGCAAAATTATTAGTTATGCTTAATAATATATTTACTCATATATTTTTAATCCTTAAGCCTTGGGTAGTAAGTTTCCATTGTGTTATTCTCATGTCTTCATCTTTGCATCCAGCACTGGGTCAGGCCACCTTTTTCAAAGCACATGATATCTCCCCAAAACAATAATCACACAAGGACGCATAGGCACTCTGTGTGCGCACTCACATGCTTACACACACCCAAAGTCACACATACACACCCCATACACATCCATTCACACACACAAACACATAAACGCACACACCTCCACTCCCATGACAACCAGATACCAGAACTGGTTGTTTTGACCCAAAGAAGAAAACTGTCTCTTATTTTCACTCTCCTCTTTCCCCCTCCTCTGTCCTCTTTATCTCCTGGGGGGGAGGAGGGAGGGGGACGGAGGGGCAATATACGTGATGTGTCAGAATTGTCTTTCACTCTGCCTTCGAACGTCCGGCCGGACGGTCACTAATTTTTGTTCCATCTTTGTACACTCTTTTTACTTAGTTTTATAATAAACCTTTTTTTATAAAATCATCAATGCTTCGCCTGGACTCCATCACTCAACCAGAGCAATAAATCATGTCTCCAAATGAGGTCAACCGCAAATTTTGCCGTAACAGCCTAAATAGTTAATAAAAACTTTAACACCTACTGTAACATTACACACAGTTTGAACAGTAACGCTGTTTAAATATAGGAAAATAAAACACTTGAATAATGAATCAAATACATTTGAATGCATTGCTGTCTTAAAAAGATTGCACATCTTGTAGTGTGGAACTTTGACAGTATGTGCAGACAAGATAGAACAATAAATAATCATCACAATTTAGAGTACCACTAGATGGAGGCCACGTACCAATAGTGGTACGCGTACCACAGTTTGAGAATCATTGGTCTACATGCTTTGTTCATTAGCAATTGTATCACAGACAGGCTGACTGAGTTCAGTTAAGTCTTTATCATTAAAAGCACTTTAAAAACACATCCATCTAAACTACTGTGTTAGTGTCAATGTCTTATTTCCACATATCAATAGAATCCATTGACTACCTTTAAAAATTATTTTTGATTAATTTCTGTCACCCTGAAGATCAACAAGCTGAGCACAGATCGATGGGAGTAGAGCAGTGATTCTCAAAGTGTGGTCCCTTAGTGGTCCGCGAGGTGACAAGTGCACATACCATGTTTTAAAATGGAAAATGGAATTATTTTTTTTTTATTTCAGTGTTTCTTAAACTGCCTGTGACATGTGTTTTCAATATCAACTAAACTAGAATTTAAAATCACAAAAATATTATTTTTGTGGCATTGTCTGATTTGAGCAGTGCAGTGGACCGGTTTGTGACCCTGTTAGCATATATTTTTGGGGCCATTCTGAGGTAAGTGGTCCATGAGTGTTTTTTATGTATTAAGAGGTCCATGGTCTGAAAAAGTTTGAGGAACACTGGAGTAGAGAGCATAGGAAAATAAATAAATTCATCGATCAAATCCATGAATCATCACACCCTTAAAACCAACATATTACTTCAGAATAAGTGAAGTTACTGTCCTACTGTGGACTGTGACCACCAGCATACGTCACACCCAACTTTAGGGACAGTTTTTCACAGTAGAAGAATTGAAATGGAGCTCCTCTCTGTGTGTGTGTGTGTGTGTGTGTGTGTGTGTGTGTGTGTGTGTGTGTGTGTGTGTGTGTGTGTGTGTGTGTGTGTGTAATTACCTTACTTTAGGTCATCTTCCATTCTGGAACTCCACAAAGTCAGTGTCAGAGATAGCGTAGATTTTCCTGGAGTTTGAAGCCCAGAACTTGGAATCTTAAGAGTCATAAAATATGAACCTCACTTAAATAGCAATCCATGCAAAATAATTTTAGATTTATTCCAAAACCACATATTTTGTGATCATATAACTTACTTCTTGAGCCTTCGCAGTCCTCATTAAATTGGCTGTCCGCCAAAGTAAATGGCTCATCGGAATCCAAGGCACCCTGCACCTTTGTGGTTATTCCCTCAACAGTTGCCTCATCTTCCAAAAAGCAAATGTCAACCGCCATGGAGGTACTGATCTTGCCGTTCACCATTTCACCAATACTGATTGACCTGGGGATGAATCAGATCAGATGATTTTAAAATCACTATTGAGCGGCTGGTAAAATTGACAAATAGAAGAAAGTTGAAAATTAAACAGAACATTAAACATTTAAACCTAAAACAAGTGCATGAGAGATGAACATTACAACTTCTCTGAGGTACTGCTTGATGACACCACTAGGGTAACAGGTTGTACTGTGCAGTCAGTGCATTTAAATAAATAAATAATAATAAATATATATATATTTATTTTTATTTTTTTTTAAGTACATTTTAATGAAACCATAAAACATCAAAATATATTCCCTGCAAGTTTGAAAGAAAATAATTTAACAAATATTAACTGGATTAAAAAAAAAAAAGTATTTACTTATTCAAGTTTTTCTTTCTTGGCTCTTGTACATATAATTAATTTAACAAGATGACATATGATAAAGTATTTATCTTTTCAACCGAAGCAATGTTGTACAATTACAGGAATATACAACTGAATAAAAAACCAGGCTATGTAGACACTATTTATGTTAAAATTAATGTCCCTCAATAAAAAAGAAGAAAAAAAGTGTGTTTTCATGGCTAATATGACCACATATCACAGGATGAAATGATAGCAGGTGGAATCAGCTGCATAACATATGAACAGTACCTGTGAAATGATTTTTGAGGAAACCTTCCACGAGCTCGTGGAGCTCCATGTGAAGCTGCACTCCCAGTAGAAGAAGATGAGGCTTGGTGCATGAAGCTGAAGAGGAAAGTGGGCGGAGGAGTGGGTGAAGGTGCTGGTGCTCTGCCTGCAGGTGACTGACTTTGCTCTGGCTCTCCGTGGACCTCGTAATGGCCGCGGTTGGACATATACAAGGTGGAAAAATGTCCTGCTGGCTCAGGCATAATGGCTCTGTTTGCATCGTCTGTAAGGTACAGACTACTGCGACGGACCTAGTTGTTTGGGTAGAAAAAAATAGTAACGAAAACGAGCCCAAATATAAACTTTTACTTGAAACTCTAGCTAGCTATTGTTGAAATTGTATTACTGTACCTGAAATACTCTGCAGATGTTTTCCACAGACAAATCGCCATCCTGTAGGGTAATACGTTTACCGCCCCGAAAGAGCACGAACGTGTCACTCTCCATGTTTAAAGCACGGTTAAATGTATACTACCGGAAGTAGTTGCTCCGCTCGTGGTTCCCCAAAAAAAAAAAATCATTACGTTAAAATCGAATAACGGATGACGGATCCATTTTCCGTTTTTCATTATCTATTTTCCATCATCAAATAAAAAACGGAAAATCAGTTTGTTTTTCTTTTTTGGTGTTTTATTACAAATAGAAACATGGGAAACGGTTTGTTTTCCGTTGTCCGTTTCATTTTTACTAATCAAAAAACGGATGTCCGCAAAGTACACGGACCTTATTTCACATGTTGTGTGTTGGTGGACACTCAAGTTACCTCATGTGTTCAAAAACACTGCAAAAGTGGATTTTTCATAATATGTCCCTTTTGAAAAACAAAAAAATGTAATCAAGAGGTATACACAAAAAGGCTCAGATGTCCAAAAATATTAAAACTTATATTTGCATAGATTAGGAATAGATAGGAAAGAAATGAGATGATAGATATTTGTTCTAAGTATTTAGTACAACTGAATTAGGACCTGTTATCATCAGAGATGCTAACAGAAAGCTATCCTCAAAGCTGTAAGTTTGACCACGCATAACATAACACAACACAACACAACACAACACAACACAACACAACACAACACAACACAACACAACACAACACAACACAACACAACATAACGTAACCAAGGAGCAGATGACTTCCGGGTTATGACAGCAGTTTACTATCAGTCCAAATAAAACAAAATATTATGAACAGAAATACAGTCAACCTCATATCATTTATTCTCACCCAAACAAAACTGACATATGTACCAATCAAAATAAAAAACTCAGTAAATGCGAAACAAAAAAGCAAAAAAATATTCAAATCCAATAAGCTTGTGCTTATATAGTCCCTTTCTCAGCTCATGTTATTAAAAAAAAGTAGATAAAAATATAGTCCTTAAAATGTTTTTTTGTTTTAATTAATAAAAAAAAAAAAAAATGAAAATGCTGGCCGGCAAAACTAAATTAAGAAGCTCTTTGTGTACAAAAATAAATTACCATCCTTTCTTAAGCTACTTAGCACAGCAGCTAACTAGCAATTAGCTTAAACAGCGATTAGCATTATAGTAACATTCCCTCAGAAAATACAACTTAACAAGACATTAAAACATATATTCCATGACAGTCAATTACAGTACAGTCAGTGTTACACCATGAATATTTTCAGCTCACCTAGCAGGGAATATTTAAGTAGACTGTATGAAGCAGGCACGGATGGAGACGACAGACAACACACGTGTCTACCACAGCTAGAACCATCTGAGCATGCGCAGACTCTGCGCCGGTTGCCATGGTTTTTAACTGTCGTAAACACAACTAATCAGAAGATGAAAGCAGCTTCTGAAGTAGTTCTAAGACAAAGTCTGGTGATAAACTACATGTTTTATTCTCCCCATTTGAGTCAATAACTAAAGACGGACACAAACAAATAAAGTAAGTGTAATATTTTAAATATGCATTTTACATTGTGACCACCAGAGGCTCCCCGTGAGCAATGTGTGAGTTTTTACAGCAAAATGACTTTTTTTGTTTCTTCCAGGATTGAATTACTTGAGTTTTGTCAGATTAAGTTTGGTTTTAAAACAAAGGATAAAATTACTTTTTTTTTGTGTGTAAGTCAGTTTTAATGTTGGCATAATTTTACATTCATAAGTGCAGACAATGAAACTTGTAGCAAAGTTTTTCAAAATGTCTAATTATTATTATTTTTTTTTATGGATAAAAAGTAAATTTAATAAGCAAGTGTTAAATTAGAGTTTGTTTCTCTTCCTTTGAAAATAAATGATATTCTTAAATGTATCTCACCTGAAAGATATGAAAGAAGATGTGTGTGTTTGCTGATCACTCAAAAGACTAAAGAAATGTTAAATAATATCTAACTATATAATGATTTCTTACAACAAACTTTTGATATTTATCTGATTAACTGTTCAGTTTGTGATATTCATAGTAACTTTATGTTATTTACATGTAAGCAAACAAAAATGTTGTGGATTTTATTATAGGGTTGGGATTTTAGGTCAGGATTCTGGTTTTCTATCTCTTGACATTTTTACACTAAGTTTGGTTTTATTTGTTTTATGTATATCATCATATAAATTTTTATTATTTTACTTATAGAGGATGAAGAGCGAGATTGCAGCGGTGGTTTCCTTCTTGAAAAGGCTGGTGAAATTAAAGAATAAGGTGGAGGTGGAGAAAATGGATTTGTTTGCTGAGAGGCTAACAGTGGCGCTGCAGGAGAAGTTTGAGGGACACTGGGTCCCTGAAAAGCCCAGCAAAGGCCAGGCGTACAGGTACGCTCAGCGGGACACCCATGGTTTGTGGGTCATTCCGTCTCTTTAAAAGTGTGATAATTGAATAATTAAGGAACAATTGGTAAACATTTCAGAATTCTTTAAGACCAAAGTGCATGTGATGTCCTGAAAATGTGTTGAAATGACATGGAGTGACCCTAGCTGTCCTCTGGTCAGCCTCAGCAGCTAAAAGCGCTGATCCTTGTGTGTTTTTCAGGTGCATCAGAGTGAACGCGTTCCACAAATATGACCAGGAGCTGCTGCGTGCCTGCAGTGAAAGTGGGGTTCACTACGGTGACCTGGGGCTGCCCTGGGAAATCACTCTTTGGGTGGATCCAGGAGAGGTTTGTGGCAGGTGAGGAACAAAAACACACAATTATTCTTCACTCTGTTTTTTAGACTTTCTATTCCTAGGTTTAGTTTATTGGTTTATTCAGAGCATAAACACTATACACTCTGGTCAAACCAAGCTTATGTTTAGCCCCACCCACATTTGACGTCTGTTTTACAAAATACAATATTAGTTGATAATCAAGAAAAAATATATACATTAAAGACTCTGATTATCTGTGATCGTGGAATTCATGTTCTGAATCAGAAAATTCAATCCAAACCTTTTTAGTTTTTGCTTTTTATTTAAAATCTGGTCCCAATATGACATGGAAATGCCTCACATGCATGTTTTGGGACAATATCATGCATATACATGCAATTATTCTTCCAGCGGGTGTTACATACACAATCTTGATCATAATCTCACTCTATGTAAACACATGACTGGGTGGGATTTTGCGCAAAACTTAAGTCCAAATGAAAACAAATGACACAGACTAAACCCTCATGTTTTGAGACCATATCAAACAATTCCAAGATATTTTTCCTGTAAAATGGGGGGCTGGCCGTTTGAACATTTATTTTGATATGTGGGAGGGGTCAGATATTGGTATGTTCATGTCAGATATGTGTGTCTGGGGTCATACTATTAAATTAAACGTAAATGGTTTGTCATTGAACTGATATGTTTTTGTGTGTGTGTGTGTGTGTGTTATTGTTGCACAGGTACGGAGAGCAGAATTTCCATTTCTCAATTGCCACATTTTCCTCCGATAAGGATGAGATGACATCAGACTATCACTCGGGTTCATCTGATGAGGGGAGCACACGTTCCTCCCCCCTCACCGTCACCAACAGGAAGTGCCAGGTAACCCAGGGAGCAGAAGCCACACCCCCCTCACTTATTCTTAAACTGTTGGTGCTTCTGTGTTTGAACTGATCTTCAACCTTTTCCTTCCCCAGACGTTAAATCCAGATGCTCCAGCTTGGGAACCCAAAAAGAAGCTGTCAGGAATGGTTCATAAAATTCCATAGCCTCAGCACAGCTACCGGTGCCTCCTCCACCAGAGCCAAGGCCCCCCTCATTATCTTTTGAGGGTCTTTTTTATTTTATTTTTTTTGTAGGAAGATGAGATGAGTTATTATTAATGGGTTATATAACTGAGAATATTAATTATGATTATTAATATTACTTCAAATTTGCGGGGTGCCACTCCTTTTAACAGGAGAAATATGTCTAAGTTTTTAGACTAAACTCATCAATGTGAAACCAGGGAAAAGTGAATTCTACCAGACATCTACACCATCATCACAGCTTTAATGAATCAGAAGAATCAAATATTATGTTTAACCTTTTATTCAAAAGTCAACAATTAACACAGTCAAAATATCAATTGAAATGGGATAATTAAATCATGATAAAATGCATTTCTAGGCTAATAAAAGTGAGGATTATACGTAATAAAGTGAAATCACTAATCTAGAAGGATGCTAATCTACTAAATATTGAATAAAAATGCAGGATACATATTCAATAATAAGATCATAAAATCAAAGAATAAAATAAAGAGAGCTCATAACAAAGAGAGGAGGACGGACAAGGGGGAGACGAACAAACATGAATGAGATGTACTGTGTGTGCAGCATGTTGTTAATGCGTGTAAGTTTGTAGTTATGGAAATATGTATGTGATCTATTGTGGATGAAGTTGCTGATGAAAGTTCATTCTTGTACCTTGGAGGTGAGGTCAGGCTGGACCTGGAGGTGCTGTTGAAGCAATGTAGCAGGACGTGCCACCGTTGGTTCTGTTTCGGTTCCACAGAATTTAGCCCCTTCAGCCGATCCGGGCGGTTAGGCCTTCGCAGCTGGCTTCGATAATGGCT
Source organism: Gouania willdenowi (assembly GCF_900634775.1). Lineage (NCBI taxonomy): Eukaryota > Metazoa > Chordata > Actinopteri > Blenniiformes > Gobiesocidae > Gouania > Gouania willdenowi. The sequence continues at coordinate 31,546,229 of NC_041052.1, forward strand.
CTTGGCTAACCACAACGGGTCGCGGGCCGGGCTTCCTTACGGCTGTTACGCACGTCACTGGGTAACGGATTCGTCCGAACCAAGCAGCTGTTGATTACAAAATCTAACTGTTTCAACTAAAAATAAAAATGAAATGAAAGACTGGAAACATGAGGGAAGACGGGTGAGCATGAACGCCCGCGTCCAAAACTGTTGTTTCTGGTCGCGCGTCTTTTTTTAAAGGGCGTTTGGCGACGCCTTTTGGAGGAGGCGTCTGGGTGGATCCTTCTGTGATCATGTCGGTGATTGGTCAATGTCTCTGCTTTCAGCTTGTGGGTGTTTCTTGGGTGTGTGTGAGTGTGAGACAGAGACAGACGACAAGGGATGATTCTAAACATAAAAGAATGCCTAATAATTAATTCCACATATTTCAAAACATCTTTTCAACATCATATCCTGAAATATCATGTATTACGAAAGAGTTTGATACCAAACACGACTAGGAAATAGCCTCGAATCACTTTAGGAACTAATTAATGCATTTTACCTGTAATTACTCATAACATAAATGTCAAAAATCATGTTATGCCTCCTCTTAACTATATGGTTTCCGTAGATACCTCAAACTAACGTTTGTGATGTTTTCTGGTATTTTTAAGCACTTTTAAATGATAAACACTTTAAAATAGCATTCTGTTGGTTATTGCATTACATGAAACGAGTGTGATCGAACAGACAATATTTGCAATTTCAATTTCTGTAGAAATCATTCCAAAAATGTTTTCATTTGTAACTTTTTAAACATAGTACAATTTCTTTGTTCTCCCTTCCTTACTGGGAAACACCTCAGATAGGTGCCTGGACAGTGTTCTTCTGTGACCTCTCACCACAGGGGGTCAGAGGGCATTGGGACAGTTCTTTGATCTTACAGCATCCCAGAGGTATCTGTTTGAACAGGGGGAAGGAGAGGGATGTTCTTCTTTTGATCATAATGTAGCAGGGAGGTGATAAAGGGGGAAAACTGTCCTTGGATTCTCTGGTCCTTTTGTTTGGCCGGAAGGGGAGTCGTAAAAGACGGGTTCATACTGAGTACTTCACATAGCTGGTTCAGTCTTAGCGGCTCCGGTAAGAAGTTCAAAGACCACATAGTGGGGTTAGTCCTGCATCTCAGAGTTACGGGGGCAGTTGTGTGTAAACAGTTCGATGATAACACAAAGACAGGCTCCTTGGTTCATTCCTGCTAGCAAAGGGGGAAGATTTATGCTTGAGGTGCTTTTGTTCCCTACATAATCCCCCTGTTGATAAGGTTTCAATGCTTTGAAGCTCTTATCAAATAGTTCTTTTGAGGAAACAAAAGAGGGAACAAACCTTCAAGTTGACGACAACTGGAAACAGGTAAAGGTGTGTTGAGGTCCTCACACACCCTGATGTAAGTTCAGGAGTGACAAAAGTCCAACGTCCTTGTTGGAAATTGGAGGTGTTTCCCCCTGTAGGGTAGGGAAATCACTCTCACCTTGACGTTGAGATGAGCAGCATTGCCAGGAAGTCAATACTGGAGGCAACGCTGGGAGGTTGAAGCTAGAGCCCCTGGTGGTTGAGGCTGGAGCCCCTGGAGGTTGAAGACTGGAGCCCCGGAGGTTTGAGGCTGGAGCCCCGGAGGTTGACGCCTGGAGCCCTTGGTGGCTGGCGTTGGGGCACTGCCTGGTGTTAATGCCCGTGGACCATGGAGGTAGGAGTTGGGCGACCATGGAGTCAATTCTGAGGTGCCGCTTGGCAGTGGGCACCCGTAGACCAGGAGGCAGACTAGGTGTGTGTACTATATGTTGCTATGTGTCCCTCAACAATGCTCGGTGCGAACATGTAATTTGGGATCAGCAGGATGGGGTAACATAAAAGTGTACACATAAAACATAGATAGCGTGATATGGGTCAGTTACTCCTGGTGCACATCAATAAGACAAAGGCAAAGCATGCAGGGTATAAAAGAATCAAATCTAAACACACAAAAGTAAGTACCTAAGGGAGCTTAAACTAAATGAGAGAAAAAGAAGAGCTTTCTTTTGCTCTGGCTAAATTTGGCCTGTGCCTATATAATGAGACGCGTTGTGGTCTCGGTAGCAGGGTGTTAGATATGCTAATGTTTGGGGCCTGATCAATGGGATGGCTGATTGGAAGTTTACGGATCAACCAGCACGGTTAAGTCCTGACCCTCGGGTGTGTCCTCGGTGGGACCAGATAGCGTAGTGGATTCTAGTTCCTAGGTCTGAGTTTATGTCGTCCTTGAGGTGGTAGATGTTATTGAACGTGACGACTGGTAGGTTAATTAGGAATGCTATCTCTCAGCTCGTAGGGTTTATTCAGCTCGCGGTTGATGGCTTGTCTGTTGATTTTAGTGTTCTGTATAGCTTAATTTGGTTTTCGGTGGACCCATTTGAGCTTTGATTCGGTTTTTGTGCTCGGAATCTTTATTTGGTACACCACTGGAGACAGTTTATTGGTGACCAGGTAGGGTCCTGTCCATTTAGGAAGAAATTTTATTTATTTATTTATTTTTTTCAGTTTGGTTGCATGATGATTGGTTTTGCCGGCGGGCGGAGCAAAGCTGTAATACCCGACGCGGTCCTCCACCTGTAGTTCCTCTTGTGAGGCTTTTTGGTCGTAGTAGGTTTTACGGCCCTTCGCGCTCTCTTTGAGGTGTTTTTGAGCAAACGCGAACGTAGCTCGAAGGTGGTTCTCAGGATCGGTCGTGTATTGGTGGGTGGTGTAAGTGGTAGCGGTGTTAGCTTGGTTTTGACTTTGACTCCTCTGTGTCTAGCGTAGGGCATGTCATGGGCATGTGCCAATATCACCCCCCTTTGGTTCTGTGGGACAACGAACGCATGCGTTTGGGAGTCTGCAGAAACATGGACCAAGGTGCCCTTGACCGTCTGTAATGAGCGACGGACAGCGAACAGATGGCTGGGTGTGGAGGCAAAGTCAGAGGAGACTTTTAACGTCATTGGGTCATTGTCGATGAAAGCGGGTTTTATCGGTGCGATGACCTGAGAAGACGATGGGGCGCTGGTTTCGGCAGCCGCACGAGAGCGCGTAATAGCATTCACTGACAACGGGTGGGGCTCAGCGAGCTGGGTGGGGTCAAAGGACCAGGGTGTTCCTGATAGCGCCCTTTCTTTGGCGAGAGCATCGTTGATGTGTCGGTTCTGAAACGCAAGACCATCGGTAGCGAGGGGGTTGTTGGTTAACGCGCACAGGGAGGTACTTTTGGTCGTTAGAGTACGGTCTACGGTTTTAGTAGCCGGACGCATTTGGGCCGGAGACCGGCTGGGGGTCTCCTTTAGAGCCCGAGAGTGGTTCAGTTGGTAGCACTGAACTCCGTCGAGTGAGTCATGCTGCAGCGGCAGTGGCTGCCTGACTTGTGCCCAGATTTTCAGGTTTTGAAAGTCGATCAGGGGCTCAAATCGGTTGAGCAGATCGATACCTATGAGAAGAGGAATCTGGTTGTGGTCTGAGATGTAAAACGGGTGCACCAGGGTCAGGTGCCCTATGGTGACTTGTACGAGAGCCTTCTTCGTGATAACGGTGGCGTTGTCGCCATAAGGTTCAATGTCAATGTGGCAGTCTTGGAGTATCAACCTTAGGTTGGTCTCCTTGGCTAGGCTGCGCAGCTCATTGAATAGTTGGGCGGACATGAGGGATATGTCTGCTCCTGTGTCAAGTAAGGCTTCATTGGTAAGCACACCTTCAAAAGTGGCTGATATATAAAACTTTCGGGCGATTCCTCTTTCGTAGAGGTCGCACAAGAATTGGTGAATTGGTGGTTCACCCTCAATGGACTGATGTCCATTGGCAAAACGGTGGTTTGGTGCATGTGTTTGCACCAGCAAGACAGCACTAGGCGAATCATCGTCATCTTTGCATTTTGATTGTTTTTGCTTTCTATTGATTTTGTCATCTATCATTTGTTCGAACATTTTCTTGATGGATGCCATTTCTTTAGTGATTTGGTTAGATAACCTAATTTCTAAACTTTCTATTTCATTAGATTCATCGTCTGATCTTGATCTGTTCGGCTGCTGGTCGTATGACCTTTGATTATTTTTGTGATACCGAGGTTTTGAGTGTTCGTTTCTGGTTGGAGGTGTTCGGCGGTCGTTGTCGTGTCTTTTCCACTGGTCAGAACGGTTGTAATCATACCACGGTGGTCGCGGTCGGCGATCTTGGTGGTGTGAGTTAGGGTGAGAATTTTGGTGCCGAAAGTTTTGTTTTGGCGCATAATCTCGATAATCGGTGTTATCTTGGTATCGTTTTGGCTTTATTCCATGGTACGGTTGCTGGTTGTACCGCGGAGGGGTCTGTGGTGCTTGCGGTGGAGGCATTTGAGGACTGTCGGGTGTCTTTTTTGTGCCTTCCAATTGCAGCGAGTGAGAGTTATTCTTTATTGGGAACATTTCGTGAGGTGTGGATTTTGCCGAATTTTGTTTGTACAAGAGGAAGCCTCTGATTGCAAGATCGCGAAGTTTCTTACTGGACATGGTATAGGGATCTGCCGCGACGCCGAGATGGGTGCTCGTGCTGTGGTGAAGGTTTCTGAGGAACAGTTTTTTGAACTGCTCTTCTTCTTCCATACCTGGGTCGTTGCGATTACCAAAGTATGCCTGTGGCAAGGTGTGGTAATATTGTTGGGGTGATTCGTTCTTCCCCTGTTTAACGGTGTGGGCATAGTCGAAACCTGTTTGGTGAAGTGCGTCAGAAAATTCATCCACCAGGAGGCGGCACAGTGTTGTGTAATCATTTCTGATCTGAGGTAGTTGACGTTCAATGAAATCATTGACAAGCCTGCTCGAGGTTGCTTTGATTAGGTAGATTTTATCTTCAACATTAGCCATTGGATAACTTTTTAGTTCGTCGAACTTTGGTTCGAATCTCGGAATGTTTCTGGCGATTTTATCCAGGTCGCGGTTGGACGGTCGATTGCTATTCGGGGGCCTGGCGGGCGTCGGTCCGCCGTCAATAGGAGGGTCCGCGGAGGCATCCCGGGGCCTCCTTAAGCGACGCGGACGTACCGGTGGGTCGGTGGTGCGCAGGACTTGTCGAGTTGCGTCTTCACCGTCGGAGTCAGGATCGCCATCAGCCTCCGACATTGACAATGATGAGAGAGCGTGCCCGAGCTCACGTCTTGCGTCTAGGAGCTCTCTCCTGGTGAGGTTCAATTGTCGTTGAACCTTAGCAGTAGCTACTTTACCGTCAGCTACTTGTTGTAATAAGTCATTAACCCTCTCTCGTTCTGCGTCTAATTCTCTAGAGAGCAGTTTAGTTTTGGCTTTTGAGGCTTTGATCGCCCCTTCTGCCTCAAGGAGGAGTTTCTTCCCATCATTTGACTCGTGTAGTTGTGCGTCTAATTCCCGGGTGGTGGTGTCGAAATCATGTTCGAGAACGCGTATTTTATCACCGAGTAGCACTTTGGATTTTTCTAATTCTTTATTCTCAGTGATTAATTGATTAACCTGATCTTCCGCTTCTTCTAGGTAAGTCACACGCATTTGGAGCAGTCCATTTTCTTCACGTGTTTCGTCATACTGGACCGTGAGGTTCGCGCAGCGGGCTTCGCGTTCCTCGATGGCTTCGAGTTGAGCGTCTCGTTCGCGCTCGAGGGTTTTAACCCGATCCTGTTCGTATTTTAACTGGGCGGAGAATGCTGATATTACAAAGCCGAGCTGTTTAACCAGCTCCTTATCTTTCAGCTTTTTTGAAACGGCTGCAGTGACGCAATCGGCCACAAGGTCTCCTAATTCTTGAGGGGGAGATTCTCGGATTTTGGCATCAATTGTGGATTTTCCGTCCCCTAAAATTTCTGTGAGGAGGAATTCTAAGTTCTCGGCTGGATGGTCTTCTGAGGAGACAGACATGTTGATTTGTTGTGGGTCAAAATCGTACAAAGAACTCTAAAGGATTTCAAAATTTCAAATAATTTTTCAAACAAAGTTTAAAAATTACAATGGTAGTAAATTGTTTTATCTTATTTTGTTTGTTCTTAGCAATTCACTGTTTGGTAAATAAAAACTGAGTGGTAAACTTGAAAAAGTTTGGTGTGGTTTGTTTGATTTAAACAATTGTTCTTAGTCATTCAAGATTTGTTCTTAATGATTTAAGACTTTTATTTAAATTAACTTTACTTTAATTCAATTTCATTGAATTAATCAACAGGTATTTTAATCAATTAAAAAAATGTTTTATTGAAATTAAATTCAAATCTTATTGAATTTATTTTAATCAATAAATGTTTTCCTCAATTAATTCAAACTTTAGTTTAAATTAGCTTTACTTTGATTCAGTTTCCTTAGATTAATCAGGTGTTTTTAATCAATTGGAAAAAGAAAGAAAAAAAAAAAAAAAAAATTTTTTTTTTTTTTTTTTTTTTTTTTTGAAATTAAATTCAAATCCTATTGAATTTATTGTAATCAATAAATGTTAATTTTAATTAATTAAATTCTGTTTTAATTTATCAGTTTTTATTTCAGTTGTAATTTCCTTTAGGTTGATTTTTAAGAATGGTTTGTGTTTAAATTCGGTTGTGTTGAATTTAATTACCTTAATTAAAACTGGTTTAACTTTTATTAAACTTATTTTAATTAATAAATCCTTCTTAAATTAGTTGCTTTCATTTAGTTAACTTCCTATTCAATTTAATTGTTTTTAATCAAATTGATTTAATTTTAATCACACTGGATTAATCATTTAGTAAAATGTGTATTCTACTTTAATCATTACTTTATTTATTTAAACTGTTTTAGTTTAATTATTTTTTCCAAATTGGTTTAAATCTTGTTAAACCTTGATTTTAGTGCGTCACTTGTATTTAAATGAGTTACCTTAGTTTTAATAAGATTACCCTTTTAATGGCTTAACTTCCGTTTAGTTATGGGCCTTGTGTGTGCGTGCGTGCGTGTGTGTGTGTTTCTGAGAGATGACAAAATCAGATCGAGCACATTTAAAACCACACGATTTCAGCAAAGTGACGGTAAAGACAGCTGTATTGATGCACAGTTGTCAAGCCAAACGTGTCTAAAAGACACGCTGTAACTTGAATCTGTTTAAAGCCTCACTGGGCTCGTTGGGTTAGCCGGATGCTAACCGCTTAATAGCAAGCTTCTGCTGCTATGCTGAGGCTCTCGTTAGCCTGTTATTCGCGAGCTCGCCACGAGGGGCAGTCGCGTCTCAAAAAGGGACAGGAAGGCCTGTCTTTGTGTATGAGCGGTGGCTTGACACACTTGCTTCCGGTTTCCGGAGCTACACACATGTGTTCCAACCACAATGAGCTAACATGAGCTAATACAACGATAGCTTGTCCGTTTTAAGGAACGGAAGATTCAGACGACTTACTCTTTGTTTGCGTCGGTAGATACCAGAGTTTCAGAGCTCTTCGGGGTAGCAAAGTCCTAGTTTGCACTGTCTGCGTATCTTTTCCTTTTATACGGGGTTTTCCCGGTTCTGGCAACTTACTGTTTACCTCTGACGTCACAGTCACTGACGGCGCAGTGATTAATTTTAACTTTTTCTTTTGGCGCGGCGGCCTTTCATAACATTAGCGCTTTAAACACAGAGACACGGCGGTCTTATTTATTCAGTTTCTAAGCATTAGCGCGGCGGCTTTGCTTAGAATACAACATTGGTCGGGGCTCGGCGGCTTCCGTACCAATCTGGCAACACGAGTGTTCAGTTTTTAGACCGGCTTTTGATTTCAATGATTATTCATTAACGCTGTGTTCATGGCTTCAGCTGGTCCCATCTGGGGTGCCAGAAATTATGTAGGAAGATGAGATGAGTTATTATTAATGGGTTATATAACTGAGAATATTAATTATGATTATTAATATTACTTCAAATTTGCGGGGTGCCACTCCTTTTAACAGGAGAAATATGTCTAAGTTTTTAGACTAAACTCATCAATGTGAAACCAGGGAAAAGTGAATTCTACCAGACATCTACACCATCATCACAGCTTTAATGAATCAGAAGAATCAAATATTATGTTTAACCTTTTATTCAAAAGTCAACAATTAACACAGTCAAAATATCAATTGAAATGGGATAATTAAATCATGATAAAATGCATTTCTAGGCTAATAAAAGTGAGGATTATACGTAATAAAGTGAAATCACTAATCTAGAAGGATGCTAATCTACTAAATATTGAATAAAAATGCAGGATACATATTCAATAATAAGATCATAAAATCAAAGAATAAAATAAAGAGAGCTCATAACAAAGAGAGGAGGACGGACAAGGGGGAGACGAACAAACATGAATGAGATGTACTGTGTGTGCAGCATGTTGTTAATGCGTGTAAGTTTGTAGTTATGGAAATATGTATGTGATCTATTGTGGATGAAGTTGCTGATGAAAGTTCATTCTTGTACCTTGGAGGTGAGGTCAGGCTGGACCTGGAGGTGCTGTTGAAGCCATGTAGCAGGACGTGCCACCGTTGGTTCTGTTTCGGTTCCACAGAATTTAGCCCCTTCAGCCGATCCGGGCGGTTAGGCCTTCGCAGCTGGCTTCGATAATGGCTCTTGGCTAACCACAACGGGTCGCGGGCCGGGCTTCCTTACGGCTGTTACGCACGTCACTGGGTAACGGATTCGTCCGAACCAAGCAGCTGTTGATTGCAAAATCTAACTGTTTCAACTAAAAATAAAAATGAAATGAAAGACTGGAAACATGAGGGAAGACGGGTGAGCATGAACGCCCGCGTCCAAAACTGTTGTTTCTGGTCGCGCGTCTTTTTTTAAAGGGCGTTTGGCGACGCCTTTTGGAGGAGGCGTCTGGGTGGATCCTTCTGTGATCATGTCGGTGATTGGTCAATGTCTCTGCTTTCAGCTTGTGGGTGTTTCTTGGGTGTGTGTGAGTGTGAGACAGAGACAGACGACAAGGGATGATTCTAAACATAAAAGAATGCCTAATAATTAATTCCACATATTTCAAAACATCTTTTCAACATCATATCCTGAAATATCATGTATTACGAAAGAGTTTGATACCAAACACGACTAGGAAATAGCCTCGAATCACTTTAGGAACTAATTAATGCATTTTACCTGTAATTACTCATAACATAAATGTCAAAAATCATGTTATGCCTCCTCTTAACTATATGGTTTCCGTAGATACCTCAAACTAACGTTTGTGATGTTTTCTGGTATTTTTAAGCACTTTTAAATGATAAACACTTTAAAATAGCATTCTGTTGGTTATTGCATTACATGAAACGAGTGTGATCGAACAGACAATATTTGCAATTTCAATTTCTGTAGAAATCATTCCAAAAATGTTTTCATTTGTAACTTTTTAAACATAGTACAATTTCTTTGTTCTCCCTTCCTTACTGGGAAACACCTCAGATAGGTGCCTGGACAGTGTTCTTCTGTGACCTCTCACCACAGGGGGTCAGAGGGCATTGGGACAGTTCTTTGATCTTACAGCATCCCAGAGGTATCTGTTTGAACAGGGGGAAGGAGAGGGATGTTCTTCTTTTGATCATAATGTAGCAGGGAGGTGATAAAGGGGGAAAACTGTCCTTGGATTCTCTGGTCCTTTTGTTTGGCCGGAAGGGGAGTCGTAAAAGACGGGTTCATACTGAGTACTTCACATAGCTGGTTCAGTCTTAGCGGCTCCGGTAAGAAGTTCAAAGACCACATAGTGGGGTTAGTCCTGCATCTCAGAGTTACGGGGGCAGTTGTGTGTAAACAGTTCGATGATAACACAAAGACAGGCTCCTTGGTTCATTCCTGCTAGCAAAGGGGGAAGATTTATGCTTGAGGTGCTTTTGTTCCCTACATTTTTAACAATGTATCAATGTACAGTAAGGGTCTTTTTTTTTTTTTTTTAAACAATGTACAATAAACATTTGTCCAATTTAACATTTTCTTTGATTTTACTTCATAAACATTAAACAGAAATTTACTGGTAGCCAGCTGCCAAACAAAACAAAAACTACACAGACAAAACATTTCAATAAAATTAAAAAATAAAACTCATATGCCTATAAATAAAAGTAAATAAGTGAACAAAAATAAAGAGGGTTTGAGGAGGAGAGGGGGTAGGGGGAGTCAGTGGGGTATTCAGAGGCTGTAGTTGTGGGTCTTTCAAAGTAATCCAGGAAAGGGCACCATAATTTATCAAATTTATCTTCAGATCCATGAACTGTGTAGTTAATGTTTTCCAAATCCCTACAGGACATAACATCTTTTATTCATTGTGAATGTGAAGGGGCCATGGAATCTTTCCACTTAAACATTATAAAATCTCTGGCCTATAATAAAGAAAAATGTAGCACTCTGAGCTGCTTTTTTAGCAAGTTAAGATCCAGGGCTACACCAAAAATAGCACAGGTTGGATCTGGCCTAATTTGGTGATACAGGACATTGAAAATTGTGTGAAAAACTGAGTTCCAAAAATTGACCAATGAAGGACAGGACCAGTACATGTGAAGCAATGTACCAGGTGCGCTACCACACTTTCCATTAGTTGGGTCCACATCCGGATACATGCGCGCTAACTTAGCCTTGGACAAGTGCACACAATGAACTATCTTGAATTGAATGAGTGTGTGTCGAGCACACATTGATATAGTGTGAACCTGGCCAAGGATAGACTCCCACATATCATCCGTAATGGTAGTATTTAAATCGTGTTCCCATTTATATTTAAACGCATCAACAGAAAAACATTGTAAATGTGAAATTAAGTTGAACAGAACCGATATTGCTCCCCTAGAGGTTGGTTTGACTGATAAAAAGTTGTCGACAGAATTATCTGGAGGTTTTTGAGGGAATTGTGCTGTCATACTCTACACATAGTGTCTTACCTGTAAAAAATGACAAAAGTGAGTAAAGGCAATACAAAATTTGGTTGAAAATAAAGAAAAACTTGCAAATTGTCCATCTAAATATAGATCAGCGAAACATTTTAAACCTTTTCTGTTCCAAATGTGAAATACACTATCCGTCATTGAAGGAACAAATCGTTGATTTGAAACAACCAGACTTTGAAGTGAAAAATAATTGAGACCAAAAATCATCCTAAACTAAAACCAAATTCTGAGAGACTGATGGACTACTATATTATTACTAGGTAAAGACAAGACAAGAGGAAATGATGAACCTATAGTTGCAGGTAAGGAAATCTTATTGTCCACATGAGACTCCATGGTGACCCAAACGGGGGAAGACGGTTCCAAGTAATAGTGTTTCCAATACAGCATCAACCTGATATTTGTGACCCAGTAATAGTATTAAGAAGAGTTTTCCTCAATCTTGGATGTTTAACATTCCAAATAAAAGGCCTTCTTAACATCAATGGGAACATTTTTATCATTAAATACAATTTAAAAATGGCTTTCACTTTGTGAAATGTAAATCTAGTTCAACTAAAATGCAGTAAAAATAAATTAATCTGAGCTGAAACATGATTCTTGAAAAAAAAAAATGTCTTTTGGGAAATTCTTGATATCAAAATGGGGTCACGATCCAAAAAAGGTTGGAACCACTGCATTAATTTTTTTTTTCAATGCAGACAAAGGGGGGACTTGGATTCAGCCCACTGCTGTAAATCACTACCTAATTTAGTTGTAGAATTTCTGATTCCCTCCAAATCAGAATCATTTTATTTGTCACTACACAAAGCACAACAATGTAAAAAAAAAAATAAAATAAAAATAGCAGCCCTCATAAAGAGTGAATATATATATATACACACACACAATGGCCAATGTAAAATAAAAAAGACAAGATGTGGTATGGACATGGATATTTACATATGAGCGTTCAGTAAACAACAGCTCTAGAAAAGAAGCTGTTTTTCTGGGATAGAAGCTGCAAATACACAGTCAATGAAGATGCACATTATTTCCAGAGATCAGTTTTTCCACGCCTATATCACATAATCAAAGTCAATTTAAATCTGATATTGTTGTAAGTACAGTAAATTTTTTCAAAATCCTGCAATTTTCTTCAAATTGTTCCCCAAAATTTCACCAAATACAGTATATTTTGTGCTGCTCCCGCCTTTGCCTTTCGAACCCAAACCGAAATGGTTCGAATCATGAGGCAATGTTGTGGTTTAGCGCTGGATATGAGGGTGTGATATACAGCCCATTTTCTCTTGCAGCATAAAGTTTTACAATAATTGTTATTAATGATTAAATACTTTTAAGAATGAGAAAACCATTTCAGATGAAAAGGTCAGGATGTCTGAAGAGTATTAAATACTTATTGTTGCCAAAAGTTTGTCTGCTATGGATTCAGATATGTTGGCGTTATACATACAGTATATGTACCACCAGATTTTTAATATTAATATTTTAATTAGGAAAAAAACATGTGATTGTAAAGGGTGTGTTTCATATGTACTATACATTTTAAAATTTTAAAAAAAAATTTCTTGGGGGGGGGTTGCAATGCGGCACCCCACCAGCAAATGGCACCCTAGGCGGCCGTCTGGTTTGCCTGGCGGCAGGGCCGGCCCTGAATATAGGAAAAACTTTCATGATGTGTTTACTTGAAAGCCAATGGTTGCCATGGTTGCAGGATGAAAGATAATGAAGAGATGAAAGAGAACCAGAACTGCAGTAGCTACTCTCAGTGCTAGTGGTTAGATTGGGAACTGTCTCTCTTCTGAGTATCAAATCGTAAAACTAGCATTTTTGTAAAGTTTGAAAGCTTAAACTGTGAAAACCTAAATGAGGAATGGCTTCAACAGGTAAGACAGACTATACAGACAAAATATGAGGATGAAATTTTATCTGATAAGATGAAAGAAAACTGTACCATTGTCATGAAGGGAATCACTACATTTAAATATATTTAATTATTATTATTAGAAAATATTTACTCGGGTTTCAAATCATGAAAAATAATTTTCCTTGAAAAAAAAAAAAAAAACAGTTCAATATTTGATATAGCTAATGCTGTTAGGAACAGTTTGAGAGAGCTTCCAGAGCCAAAGGTGTGTACTTGTAATACATAAAATAAGAGTGTTTGACTTCAATGTTTACAGAATAGATGTCATATAGCATGAGGAGCTCTTGAAAACTGAGACCATGTATTACTACCTACTACTACTATACCTTTTAACTGTGAAAAGTAACATGGCTCATACTCTGAGTGTATCAAGAAAAAATGAGGACGTCCTACACATGCAGTCAATGCTGACAGGACTTCTTATATGAAGTAATTTTCCAGGACAGGATGAGATTTCCTTGTTTGTGTGAGTCTTAATGTTTGAATTCTGAATACTAACCATGTGCTCTGTCTGTCCACTTTAACAGCACATCCTCTAATGGTAGGGCAGGTCCTCCAGAGCAACTCCACTCATTACACCATCCTCCAATTCATTGGAGAAGGCGGCTTCGGAGAAGTGGCAAAGTGCTGGGCTGATAACAGCAGCAGCGCAGTGGCGGTAAAAATTCTGAAGAAGGAGTTTTTGCAAGACATAGAGGATGAGGTAGGTGTTTGGATCTCTCCTAGTTTTTGGGCCTCCAACAGGACTTTAACTATGAACTGTTGAGGTACAGCGATATAAAGGTGATCTAATAGTGCTTCTTTCCTTTCAGGTGTCCATGCTGAAGACCATCGGCTCATTGAATGCAGACAACATCAATGTGGTTAAATTCTACGAACAATTTCAATACTTGGGCTATAACTGCCTTGTCTTTGAGTTGTTGGACGTGGATTTATCCCATCTAGTCTGTTCCATTAAAGTACACAATATCCGCCCCATTGCAGAGCAGGTAAGAATCGTTTTAATCCCATGGTAATGCTTGCTAATTGATTTAAGAATGCTTGAAGTGCAAACCTGATCTTAAACATCTGAATAAGAGAAACTATTCTAATCATGTCTTTTCTAATTGTGTCTCTATAGCTGTTGGTGGCATTGCAGGGACTAAAGTCTGTAAGGGTCTTGCATGGCGACATCAAGCCCGACAATGTTATGTTGGCCGACATAGACGAGGATCCAGTCAGAGTGAAGCTGGTTGACTTTGGAATGGCTTCTTCATTCTCTGCCATCTGTCCCGGGATGATTTTTCAGCCCATCGGCTACAGGTATGAGGGTGTCACCCTGAATTACTTCTGTGTTTTTGTAACAAACCTCTGTCATTATAGTGTTGGTAGTTAATGCTAAGCAACATTTTTCTAAAGTGTATTTCATTCATTTTGCGTCGCAGAGCCCCAGAGGTTTGTCTTGGCCTTCCATTTTCAGGAGCCATTGACATGTGGGGAGTGGGCTGTACGCTGGCCTTTCTCTACCTCAATGATCATCTCTTTCCTTTCCACTGTGAATACCTCATGGTAGGTCTTTTCTTTTTTTATACATCATCCCTCCATCCATTTAATAACACATGTTCTCTTTTCCACATGTATAGTAAGTCTTGAGTAACTGCACCTAATGTGTGTAATTGTGTTTTCTTTCTGCAGATGAAGTGCATGGTGGAGATGCTGGGCATGCCGTCGAAATACCACCTCCGCTTTGGCATGTACAGCCAGAGATTCTTTTGTAAAGAGGATGAATTTGGCACACAATGGAGGCTGCTGGTAAAGCATAGTTTTCATTGTTGTTGAACCTTGATTGTTGCCCTAAACTTCTCATAAACCCTTTTCATTGTTGTTGTGTTTCCACAGACCCCAGAAGAATACTCAGCTAGAAACAAAAAGAAAGCTGAGGAGTGGCCCAAATCTCGTGCTCATTTCTCATCATTGGATGACCTGCTCTATGTAAGTGTTCTCTACGGTATTTGAGTTCAAATACTTAGTAGAGATTTCTTCCTTAAAATGCAACCCACCTTAAAAATGCGTTAATAAGCTGAATTTATTCACGTGTTTTTTTTTTTTTTTTGTTATGTCATGAGTAAGATAGGTGTGAACTTGTGCATTGACCTAACTCTTATTTTTTTTTTTTTTTAATCTAGATCTCTGAAGTAGAGGATGCTGAAGAAATGGAAGACAGGAAGGTGTTCATCGACTTCCTAAAAGAGTTGTTACATCTAGATGGGGATCTGAGAATCTCTCCTGTTGAGGCTCTTCAGCATCCCTTTATCACAGGGTCATACCTGAGCCAGCCCAGGAGCCAGACAGCAGAGAATAGTGAGTGTCTGCACTGTGGAGACAATCACGCACATGGTGATCAACTAGTTGTTCTATTGAATTTCTAAATAATCTTTTTTTTTAATTTTTCCTCCTACTAAAGAAATGGATGACATTACTCTTTCATCTGGCCAAGATGGGCACATTAAGAATCATGAAACAGAAAATGGGGATGATGAGTCCCCACTGTCTCCTGCAAACAACAAATGTGGACATTGTGAGACACATGTATCAGAAGATTGGATTGAGGATGTCCCACGTTCTCCTGTGAAATTGTTTCCCTCTTCCAATGGACCTAATGCAGAAGACGTCTCCTTCCCCGCCTCCAACTCTATGAGGTTCTCGGGCAGATTCCTGAAACGAGTTCAGAAGTTCTTCTCTCGACTTTGGACAGGGCGTGCTGAACTTTTAAGAGAGAGAGTGAGAGAAAAAGTGAGAAAGAGAGAGAAAGCCAAAGAGAGAAAGCAAGAGAGTGAGAAAGAGAGAAAAAGCCAGAGAGGGAGAGGGAGTGTGTCAGTAAGGAAGTTCTTCTCTCGACTTCAAAAAAAATTTTCAGGTTGCTTGTCTTCCTCTGTGAAGGAGTAATTAGTTTTTATTCTTTGTTTGTTTAGTTCTTTGTATAATTGCATGGTACATGTATATTTGTAAATAAATGTATTGAATGAATAATCTAGATCTCAAACCTTCTTTATTTCCACACTACTTTTCGTCATTTTGACCCTTTTCAAAATATATTTAGCCACTGATACAATAATAGATCATATATTTCATATATTCAGAATTGGTAAAACATTTGAATGGTGGCAGAGGGAAAGAAGCTGCTGAGCTTTTCTGACAAGGGAGCTGATGTTCAGCTCCCACTTGAGGTCCTTTGTGATGATGGTCCCCAGGAAGCAGAAGTACTCCACAGAGCTCACTGTAGAGTCTCCCAGGGTGAGGGGGGTGAGGGGGGCTGGGTTCTTCCTGAAGTCTGCTATCATCTCCACTGTCTTTAAAGCGTTGAGCTCCAGGTCTTTTTTTTTGGGGGGGTGCACTTTGGCACCCTTACAGCAGAGGGCACCCTCGGTAGCCGCCTGGTTTTCCTGGCTGCAGGCCCGGCCCACTTTTACAAAAGATGCACAATGCAGTGGCTCGCATATCTCTGTCTTTAGTTTACAGCCTTTTTACTCACTTGCCTGAGACATTTTCACAGTACGTTATTATTATATAGTGCAAAACACAATCACTGCATATACAGGGGATTTTTTTAAAATGCCGTCAAAGTATCAGACGAAATCAAGCAGGATAAGCAGGTAAAAGAGATTTGGCATTACATTGCTACCTTAGGTTATTATTAGATGATTAAATGTTATTTTAACTTTGTTATAAACTTCATTATTTTCTTTGAAATGTAAATATTTGACAATCAAGATAATCAGTTCACTTTTGAAATAAGAATCATTTTAAATTTAAAGGCAAGCCAACCAACCAACCAACCAATCAACCAACCAACCAAAATCACACCATCATTTCCCAATATATTTGAAAACTAACACAACCTACAGCTTTTCTGCCACCAAAATGAATAATTTGAGGATACCACCCAATACCAGTGGTATAGGATTTAAAACACACTTTAAATGAGTTATCTCCTTTTTCTTCTTAGTCAATCACTTTGCAACCAATCATGATTGAATGTGGCAGGATTTATTGTAAAACAGTAGTTGGCACTTTTGCTTCACAGCAGGAAGGCCCAGGGTTTGACTCCTTGACTCAAGCTGTGATCTTTCTGCATGTAGTGTGCACGTTTTGCCTGTGTTCAGGATTCAAGATTCAAGATTTGTATTTGTCACACTCAATTTAGTAATGCACATATTTGCAGAAAAAATATAACACAAAGCAAAAAATAAAAAGCGTTATTTGAATGCACAAAACATAAAACACAGAATAGAATACTGTAAACAGTGCAAAGTGTCAACATGTAAAATATGCAAAGTGCAAAGTGAACAGGGTCCAGTTAAATAGCAATGTAAAATAGTTTAAAAATGATAATTGAATGTATAGAATATAAAAAAATATAAAAATGTTATATTGTCCAGAGGTGTCAAAGTGCAATGTGCAGATCTATGTTTTTTAACTGAGGACAGCATGAGGAAAGAAGCTCTTCCTGAGTCTTTCTGTGTTCACTCTGATGTGTCGGAGGCGCCTGCCAGAGGCTAGAATTGTTTGCGTCAAACTCATTTTAGTTCAAGGATCAAATATGGTAACCTTGCCTGCAAGATGGATTCTCCTGGTGTTTACAAACACCAGGGCTGCGTCTGAACAGTCCCTCATATCTGCTTTATTATCCACTGTTCCTTCATCCCCGGAATTGTTTAACTCATTTAGTGGGGTTAGAAATTTTGAAAATGGCTGGCACTGAATGAGTTAAATGGGGACCATGATAAAGAGCGTTCGAGTTCTCTTTAAGCCCAGGAATAGAGGCTCAATGTTTCCTTTTTTACCTCCTTTAGCCTAGGAAACACTGATGCATCCCTTACCAAAGGAGACGAAATAATTCTGACCCACAATTCCTTGTGGCGACAACATTTAAAGAGAAATGCACACCCGAGCACTGATATATAACGGAGATCATTCAAGTTCAATGCAATAATATGTCTTGAACAACTTAAAATAATCTAGAACCCACATATTATTATATGTAAGACATATTATCAGATTATAACTGACATAAATCAGAGACATTTGTAGCCACATTATGTTTTATTCAACATAATTCATATTTGTGAGCAGAAGGTGAGTATGAGCAACCATTCTCAATGTGATGTTCTTTTAGTTTCACTTTTATTCCTCGTAGCCTGGTAACCTCTTTTCCTTTGATTTACATTCAAACCCTGTGATTTTTTTAGATTATATCAGCGTAAAGTGTTATAAATATGGTTTTAGTCCATTTTCAGAAATTTTTAGTTTTTTCAACACAGCGGATGTCACTAATCTTCGGAGCCGTCAGCGTATTACGTCACATAGTGAAAGTGCTCTGATAGTCAAAGCAAACGTGATGGCCGTTTCCTAACCCTGTGATGTCATCCACAGGTAGTGTTGAGTTCAAGACCACACTATCCAAGACCAAGACTTGCCCGAAACCAAGACTTGCCCGAGACCAGAATGCGCCGAGACCAAGACAAGACCAAGACTTTCGGGAGCCGAGACCAAGACCATAAACATTTTTTTTTTAAATTGAAAAAAATATATAAATAAATGAAATTTTGACAAGGTTCGACAGTTAAATAACATTTTCTCTTTAATTTTAGTTTCTTTTAAATACATTTGATGGAGAAAAAAGGTGCCTGCAGAAAATTAACTAAAATATTAAAACTACTACTGCTACTGATAAATTCACAATTATTCTACATATTTGAAAACAAGATTTTTATGTTAGCTGAATGTACAGTAAAAAGTAATGTAATGTAATGTAAAAGTATTTCTGCCAAGAAAAAACATGGCTGGTCACCTACACACCGCAGAGTGTTTCCTCTTTGTTAGGGTTGGGCATCGTTTGGCTTTTAATGATTCTGATTCCAACAGTTCTTGTTGAGTAAGATTATTATTATTCTGGATACAGCACCAACACCAAGGCCCAAGTCAGTAGGAACCGGACCCCAGGCCAGAAGGATCTGGAACAGAAGCAGCACCGGCTGCAGCCTGCCCAAGGATGACGGCCACATCCCCAGCCGCCTGGGGCACCAAGGGGACGCTGCAAGTCGGAGCACCGGCCGAGCCCCCCAGATCAGTAGTGTATTTTTACTATGGGAGATGTTCTTATGTCACCTGCTGTCCTTTAACATAAGGTGGAAAAATGGTAGAAAGGATTTATAAGTGGTGAAAATGTCTTGAAAGTGGGAAAAAATGTTAATAAAATATATTTTTCATAAATATGAGTGCAGTGCTCATAGGAACAGGGGAGGAGCTACAGGGGGGGCTGGGAGGGCGGCACGCCCCCGGCCCGGTAGGAGATAGGACTCAGGTAGCTGGGCCTCTACCACGGCTCAGGGGAGCTGGAGAAGGCGGGCCCTCATGACTTGTGCCCAGAGACGCCCAGAGTCTGTTTAACATCACCCATCATACAGATTTATACAGGTGTTATATAGACCCATTCTGTGTGATGTATGCATACTAAATTAGGTGAATGCGTGAGCAAGCTCGGTTCAAAACAACCTGAGAACTGCATTTTTTTATCAGCACACAACTTTTCTTTCTTCTAAAAACAACACGATGCCATCATGTTTTATTGTTGATTTCACAAATAGGAGAACCAACAATCCAGGACTTACATTTTACAACATACCGGCTGGTATGTTGTAAAAATAGAATAGACGAGACTTAAAGTTGCGTGCTATCAAACAGAGGCTGACAGCTGACGTATCTGACAAACACGCACACAAGCACGCACACACACACAATTTAGGTAAAAATGCCCATAAAAACCTTGTTCCACGAGCCAAAACTGCCCCTGTATGTTGTCAACTTATTATTCCCTGGAGCAAAACGTTGTTTACGGGAGCTCCACAGCGAAGCCTCCGCTACTTGTACCGCTGTGTGCACCACCCCTCCTGCCCCCAGCTCACACACATACACGGCGGTGCTCGTCACCTGAAGCTGCCGAGCTGCGATACATCATGGACCGCTACTTGGTTAAAACCAGACAACCATCCAACAAAGTGAACCGATTCAAGTTCCTCCGTCATGTCCACCCAAAGTTCCACAAACACGGGGACAGAGATGAACCCGTAGGAACAATTATGAACTGGAAACTCAACTAAAGCTAACTATGCTAAGCTAACCCACCGACACACTGGGCTAAGAGCTAATGCTAACCACTCCATATAAGGAACAGACCAAATAAAAAACACGTCTTACTGTCATGAAGCCACAGAGAGCCATCGATTTGTTTATGGTCAGATTTAACACTTTACTATGGAAGAGTAAAAGTTAAACATGTCACACGTTGTGTGAAATAAATGTTAACATAAAAATTAATGTCACTATTAATCCGTCCAAACTTGCGAAACGTAATATTTTTAAATTATATTTCAAGTGTTCACAGACAAAGCTGGTCCCATTTGTCTAATGTAACTATTGAGATTATTACACCTAAATATACTAAATGATTAAATCATCAGCCTGATCTGGTTTAATTATAGGAAATCAGAGTTATTTATTAACCATAACTTTATGTAACTCATTATCAGATACATACCTGTCAAGTTTTGGAATTGAAAATAAGGGAAATTTTCTGGCGCCCACTACGAGACGTCCCACCCACTTAACCAAGCTCCAGTCTCCCTTATATTTTAAGATAGATGTATAAGAAATGTAAAATACCCACTTGTCAACCACTTACTAAATACAATTATGTGATTAGAATCCGGTAGGTCGACCTTCATTAACATTAAAATGCTGTGAACATTCCTCCTAGGGCTGGGTGATATGGACCAAAACTCATATCTCAATATATTTTCTCAAAATGATGATATACGATAAAAATCTTGATAATTTTATCAAATAAAGTCTGACCAGAAAGACAATTCTGGGTTAAATTTGCTGATGCAAAAATTTATTAACAAACAGCTGCACAATATGT
Organism: Gouania willdenowi; assembly: GCF_900634775.1. Classification (NCBI taxonomy): domain Eukaryota; kingdom Metazoa; phylum Chordata; class Actinopteri; order Blenniiformes; family Gobiesocidae; genus Gouania; species Gouania willdenowi. The sequence continues at coordinate 31,566,963 of NC_041052.1, forward strand.
GCACTCATCAATCATCTAAATGAGCATTACATGTTCTCCTATAGTATTTTGTTTCATATGATACATGAAATATTATAGTTTTCTATATCGCCAAAATAGAAAACTCGATACATCTTGAATCTCGATATATTGCCCAGGCCTAATTCCTAAATTATAAAACAGCCTAAATAAAAACATAAATGTGTATATGAAGCACGTGTTTATTTAATAGACTTACAGTTCATATACAAGTCAACACGTTGCATATTTACTGTTAATTTCACATTGTTTGTCTTTAAGTTAAAGATCAACATTTTATTTTCATTATATAATTTCTGATATTTTTTCATGCTCACTCGTGGTTCTCTGGTATTCACTAATGACTTATTAAACACATTTATTACAGACTTTACATTCTTTAACACTTTTTTAAAGCAGTGTAAATTTGTGGAGCTTGTGATTGATTGATTTTTAATGGTGACTTCCGTCATTCCTTCCACTGTGGTAGATGTTAAAATCTCAGTTATTAATCTAACAGAACGTGTAACTGTGTCACATCCTGCTGCTCTTTAGGAAGATAAACTCACTGTCACATTTCACAACGTATTTACACCAGTTCTTTGTTTTTTTTTCGCTGGAACGTCTTCATTCATTCATCTGTTTTCTGAGTTGTTTCTGGGTTTGTTGCCGCTGTCGGTACTAATCTCGCGAGAACTGCCACTCAGGACACTTCAGATGGCAGTTCTTGCGCGGCTAGTGACGGCGTTCAGTTTAGTAAGACATCTTTTAATTATTATTACATTAAAATATGGGATAATTATGGGAAAATACTAATTCCAATCTACGACGTGACAAGGGTCCCTTGTCACTGACGGGCACGTGGCGTTCGCATAGGCTCCACCTCCTCCCTTGTAGTATGGCCACTACGAGAGCACAAGGCTGTTCGCCAGCTCGTGGCGCTCGGGCCTAATAAAATAGCACAAAAACAGCAACAAGAGTACACAAAAAAAACTGCAACAAAAACAAACAAAACACAGAAAAGAACAAATCACCTGCACGGTGAGTGATTAGGTGCAGTAAACAAAGTGAATAAAGCTGCTGATTCTCAAGAAGGAGCTCATTCTGCATCCTTTCACTTTCATTTCTTCAGCTGATGGCTTATTAGTAGTTAGAGAGAAACAAGAAGTGAGAGTGAAAGCCATCAATGCCCTGACAGTTGCACACAATAAGCAAATGTGGGAAAGTCCCAGAAAGCCTCACAGAGCAGAGCTCTGTTTGGAACTGTGTGAGCACCAGGCATAGGACAAGAGTAACACACACAGGAAGTCATAGGAAAATAATAAAACACACACACACACACACACACACACACACACACACACACACACACACACACACACACACACACACACACACACACACACACACACACACACACAGAAGCTCTGATGTGGATTCATAAAACTCATCATTTAGAACTGATATTTGATACAAATTCAATGAGTGTTTTTCCAATCAAATGAGATCAGAGATAGGATACTTTTATCATGGTGGGCAGAGCCACAGACATGTGATTGAATCTGATCACATGTCACATGATCAACATTCATGTCAACATTAGAACAGTGACCAATCAGAGCACTATGACAGGAAACAACAAAGAGCTCGTGTGGTTTTTTTTGTGTTGTTTTGTGTATATTTTTGTCCTTTTGCATGTTTATCTATACATTTTGTGCATTTTTGTTTTTTTGTACTGTATTTTTCGGACTATAAGGCACACTTAAAATCCTTTAATTTTCTCAAAAATTGACAGTGCGCCTTATAATCAGGTGCGCCTTATGTATGAAATTAACTACTGTGCTTCAACATACTGAACTGAAAAAGTGAGTGTATTGTTCTGTATGTTATGTGTTAACAATGTTGAGAATTATTGTTAATGAGTTGAATAAAGTTTGACTTATCTGACTATTTTATTTCACTTAATGCGTCTTAATAATAATAATATTAATAATAACAAACCGGTGCGCCTTATAGTCAGAAAAATACGGTATATTCTTTGGTTGTTTTGTTTACATTGTAGGATCTTGTATCTTTCCAGTAAATATGTTTTTATTTATTATTAATTATTTATGTTAATGGTCCAATTGTATATTTCTGTTGTTGTTTTGTGTGTTTTTGAAGTCATTATGTGTATTTTTGTCATAAATTTAGTGAATTTTTGTCATTTTGGAGTCATTTTCTTATCATTATGTATATTTTACTTTTAGTTTGTGTATTTTGTTGTTTTGTATATTTTTCTGTCATCGTGGGCCTGTACTACAAATCTAGATTTCGGGCTAAATCTTTGTGATAACTGAGGCTGAACACCTAACCTAGTCAGGACCAGGTTATGAAGTGGATAAGATCTGAGCGAGTACAAAAGAAGATCCTGGTTGGAGTTAATATCTCACTTTGTAATAAAGGAACTCTCTGATGGATAATGTTTGGTTATGTGAAGCCCTCTAACATAGATAAATCCAGGCATCACTTGCTGTATCTAGCTTCGTAGTACAGGCCCTGTGTGCATTTTTGCATGTTTTTGGGGTCATTTTGTGTATTTTTCTTATCGTTATGAATAATTTACTTTTATTTTGTGTGTTTTTGGAGTGATTGTGTAGTTTTGTTATCATTATGTATACATTTCACTTTTATGTTGTATGTTTTTGGAGACATTTTGAGTATTATTCGGTCATTTTGAGTATTATTCTGTCATTTCGTGTATTTATGGAGTCATATTGTGGGTTTCATTTGAAAGCAGCTCAAAACTGAACTGAGGGATGTCTGCTCTACAAACAAAAATATGCAGTTTAAACTTTACAACGTGTTTACTAAGCAAGCATCTTTTTGTGTATATTTTACTTTTATTTTTGTGTAGTTTTGGAGTGATTTTGTGTATTTTTGTTATAATCATGTATATTTTACTTTTATTTTGTGTATTTTGTATATTTTTGGAGTGATTTTGTGTATTTTTCTTTTCATTCTGTCTATTTGTGAAATGCAGGACCAGCAGAGTCAAAAACTCTTTCTTCCCCTCTGCCATTAGACTCCTAAATGAGTGATCGGAGTCTAACAAACTATTCATCCCCCCCCCCCCCCCCCCCCCAACACACCTCCCCCACCCCTTCCCCACTTAACTTACACACCACCTGCATTCACACTTTAGACGCGTCCATGCATAGCTAACACTATGTCTTTCTATTATGAAACAGCTTTTTGCACATACCATTGTATATATCACCTCTACTTTCTGTATAGTTAATATATTTGTATTTTGCACATTAATTGTACAGGTGTATTGTATTTAATGTACAGGTTTTGTTGAGTAACAGTGTTGCATGCCACTGTTAGTTATTATAGTTCTTATACCTCTTGATTTTATTCTTTTATTACGTAGGCATTCACTGGCGGTCGGCAAAGCAAGAATTTCATTGTACAGGGAAACGTGTTTCTAACTGCACATATGACAATAAACACTTTGAATCTTGAATTTTTCTTTCATTTTGTGTATTGTTGTTATTTCGTACAATATTCTGTCATTTTGTGTATTTTTGGAGTCATTTTGTGGGTTAAATTTGAAAGCTGCTCAAAACTGGACTGAAGGCCTCCAGTTGCCAATGTCTGCTCTACAAAATAAAAGATGTAGTTTAAACTTTACAATGTGTTCACAAAGCAAGCATGTAAAATAATAATGAATATACCTATTAAAGATCTTTTCTAGTTGATTTGTGTTATTGTTGTCAATCTGTGGGAGGTTTTGTTGTTGTAATTTTTTGTATCCCAATTGTCATATTGTGCATTTTTGACCTAATTGTGAATAGTTTTCTAGTTGTTTTGTGTGTTTTTGTAATGGTTTTGTGTATTTTCGTATCATATTCCTGTCCAAGTGCTGTACATTTTTTGTCAAACTGGATGGATTTAAGCCAAAGACGAAAAATAAACCCAAATAAAACATTTTGCTCAGATTTAAGGCTGGTTTGTATGTGTTTTGTCTAAATGGGAGGATGTGATGTTTCCTGGGTTTGTTTCTAATCAGACATGGGGCCAAAAAGACACAAAACAGCAAAAAACACAAAATTACTCAAAACATATAGAAATTACAAAAAAAATTGCACAAAAGCACAACAGATGAGATGCACACACATTTACTCACAAAAAACAAATAAGACAACAACAAAAATAGAAAAAAAAACAAAATGAGAACAGAAATGACTCTGAAACACAAAATGAAAACAAAAATACACAAGTTTACTCATAACATCCCACACAAAATACTCAAAATGCACGTACTGACTAACAACACACAAAGCAAACACAAAAACAACAGACATGGTGTAATTTTTGGCAGCTACCAAAATGACAGAAAACTATACAAAACAGCAAAAATATGCAAAATTACTGCTAATGCGCAACAAAAAAAACACAAAATGAGAGAAATGCATACAAAACAAAAATACTAGGGCTGTAGTCAACCAAGGAAACCAAGGAAATGGTTGGTCGACCAAGACTATGGCACACGTCGCGGTTAGTCGACCAAAAAAAATAAATAACTAAACTATATATATTTGACAATAATGCTTTATCTCCAACATAATAAACCATAGAAAATAAAATACAATAAACAGGAACTGATTCCCTGAGAAAACTATATTTGTATGCATTTTATGACATCACTGGTGTTTTAGATTGGATGTGATCTCTCCTTTGTATGAATATAATTTGTAAATATTGTTTGTAGATTGCAAATATCTCTGTAAATAAAAAAAATAAAAATAAAAAAAGACTGCTCTGAGTCTGTGTGGAAAAAACAAACAAAAAAGTATTCCCTCCTTTGGCTCCTATAGCTGGTGACAGCACCTGCACAGTGGATCTCCTATTGCTTTACCGTCTCTGCCTCGTTTAATTTAGTTTAGTTTAGTTTATTTGTTTATTTGACCAGTTAAAGTTCTGCTCAAAAGGAGTGGGCCGAAGCAAGAGCTTATAAAACCAAAATAGTTCCAAATGAACTTTTGGAGTTTGGTTTTTTGAGCAAAATTAGTGATGCCACTGACGACAACGCCGCCGCTGCAAACTCGCCGCTCGGGCCCGGAGCTTCTGCCATGAGTTGTGTCGTGTTTGTGACTGTAAGCCGTGTGCATGTCCAGGTGAGACAGAACTCTAGCTTGTTGTTTGTTTTGATAAAAGTTCCTGTTGAAGCGGAGCTGTCTTCAGTTCCTTCATGCCGGCAGAAACACATGAACAGCCAATCAGCTAACAGACGGCCACACCCAGCATGCAGAAACAGCCTATCATAACTCTGGACGTCACCAGTAACAGGCAAACAGCCAATCATTCAGCAGCTGTGGAGTTCGGTTGCAATGGTTGCCATGTTGGGATGTTTTCAAGTGATTAGTGTGCAGTGAGCTTAGACTGTGCAGTGAGAAGCCAGAAGGAGAGTAGAGGCAGCCACTATGTAGCAAAACTGGCACCAGTAGTATCGTAATCTACGATAATACCGTCGTGTAGAATTTATAGTATAGTAGGAACGTTACAATTTGGCACCGCTGGGTACCGTGGGTATCTTGAGAATCGAGCAACTGTATTTATAGGCCAATCTCCTCTTTTGGACACCGAACATACTCATTTTTTCCAACGCTGGATGTCTTCAATAACAACAACAATCCCGGTTGATTGGCAGGATATTGGGGCCGGAAGTCCTTGCCCACACAAACTGTGACAGGAAGTTTATGGATGCCATATTGTGCACGTAGCGAATTACCAAAACATTTATAACATAACAAATGGCACAACTTTAAGAAAGTACACCTAATAACTACAGAATAAGACGATCTGTTGGGGTTTAATTAAAGCAATGGTTCAGTGTTTTGTAACGTGTTAAAGGATGTTTAATTACTCCAAAATGTTGCACTGTACACTTAATTTCCTTAACATATTATAATAAGGCCGACTGTATGTTAAAGCAGCCGGTTTTAAAATTTTAGGCTCCAAAATACTACTGTACCAAATCGTCCATCCATAGGGTTTGGTGCAGTAGTAGTTTGGAGCCTTAAGACTTTAAAACCGGCTGCTTTAACATACAATCGGCATTATATATATATATATATATATATATATATATATATATATATATATATATATATATATATATATAGGGATGTAACCATTCACTCAACTCCCGATACGATTCGATTCACGATACTGGGTTCACGGTACGATTTTCTCACGATTTATTTTACAAAATGGGAATGTTGACAAATGACTGAAAAATATTCCTTTATTTTTTGGGGGAAAATACTATACTATTTTCCTTTTATTTTTCATTGTCAAAAGAATCCCTTGATAAACTATTCAAAATGATGCAATTTAACTAAAAATAAATCTTGAATTAAATAAATAAAGGAATAATACAAATGAAGAAGAAACCTATTAATTTAAATTCTGGTTCTATAGTAAACAATTCAAAACTGCATAATAGTTCTTTTTCTTTTGAAAAGTGCAACTGAAAATGTATTTTGTGCCTTAACAATTGGACTTTAAAAAAAAAAACAGTCATTTTACTGTATTAACGTCAGATATTTGTTTAGACCAGCAGAGGGCACTGGTAACCCAGTGGTCGGTTGGCATGCAGTTATTCCACCAGTGAAGAAGAGAAGCTATGCTAGCAGACAGAGCTAATAGAAAAACGTGACTTTTACAGATATTCACGTAATATTACAGACATTCTTTCGGTGCTAAAGGAGAAAAGAATCATTCATGAGCATGTTTAACAGTAAATGGCGGCCAAAAAGAAAATAGTAGCAGATTCCGCCCGTCACGTCCGCTTTTGGAAGAATAAAGCCCTCTGCTGTTTAAAAAAAGTACTGCGATTAAATTTTCAGCGCATCGATGTGAACCGTGGTACCTGTGAATCGATTTTTAATTGCCTTACGATTAATCGTTACATCCCTATATATATATAATTTTTCTACAGTATTCCATGCCTTCTACAGTAAATAACTGACCACAACAGAGGCCACGAACCTCAGTTTTAAAATATAAACTTTCAATGAAAATGTATAATTCAGTATGACACCATGCAGTAGAGGTATGCAAAAAATAATTAAAAAAAAAAAAAGAGAATAAATAAAAGCTTTGCATTATTTCAATACTGATCAGTGTTTTTTTTCTTTCTGTAAGTTCTAAACACTATTTGTGTTTGTTTTATCAACATGATCTCAGAGCGGTTGGCATGGTGATGAGGATGATGATGAGAGTAAAAATCCCTTTTTTAACCTTCAGTGTTCAGTCTGCAGCTCTCAGGCTCAGGACGAGTGGTTCAGAGCTTGTGATCTGACTGGTCTTTTTTTAACCACTGGAACACGTCACACATCCAACCAGCCAACATCCAACCAGCCAACATCCAATATCCACGGATCCTTCTCTTCTCCCGTTATAATCCTGCTCACTTTGTTGTCTCTGCGTTAATGTGTGTAAATTATTCCTTCCAACTTTGTGCTTCACATGAACCAATAAGCCAAATCAGCATTATCAGTACGCATGCGCGATTCCCGGGTCAATATATCCGGGTCAGAGTTCACGACTGCCCAGCGTGTCAACAAAGCCCCTGTCTCGCGGAACAACCGGCTACTTATACGGACTTTTAGGCATTTACTTTGCTTAAGGTCGTTTTAAGGCAATATGCCAGGGTCCCATTGTTCAGTGTGTGGCTGTTCCAACGGTACACGTGGCCTTAATACGTGGATGAAAGAGTTTTGCCCCGTTCACGAGTGCAATAAAGGAACCTCACGATGTATATGCAACCCGCCATACGTACTCATCCCATTTCCTACTGAAAGAAAAGATCCAGAACGTCGTGCCGAATGGATTAAATCAGTAAGTTTGACATATACTGTACTACATTAAAGCTAACTAGTAAACTAGTATATAAATATTATATTGTGGTGTACATGTTCGAGAGGTGTCTCTCACCCAGCAGGTTTCGGGGGTTTGTTGGCGTCCTTTTCTTTCTCGCCACAATATGCCCGATCCCCCCAGGATCAACTGTCAACATCGATCTCGAGCAGAGATTTATAATCAAGGTTGACAGCCTCTCGTTCCTGCTGTTTTGTGAAAACTATAGACGCTTTTTGAAATGACAATGCCCAAGAAAGGGCCACCAGTTCTTTCTTCCTCTTCCCAGTAACAACGTGTCCACGTCTCTTACAATATTCTTTTAAAACATCCACTTTACAACGCTCAAAATATTCAATATCTTTGTCAGACTCGGCCATGTTTACGTTTTATGATACGAGCTAGGCGGGAGCTGGGTAGTCCTGACCTTTGACCCGGACCAGCATGCTTTGCGTGCAGCGAGATGCCGAATCCGCTTATTGACTGACGTTATTTTGTTTTTGTTTTTTGTACATGCATTTGTTATTAATGTCTTTTCCTGTTATTGATGAAATGTTAACAGGAAAAATGATTGGCTGAAGGAAAAGGAGAATGACTGTTTCTCTGATCTGATCTTTTTTTTTTTTTACACAAGATTTAAGATAAAAATGTATGCAAACTGGTTTCTTGCTTGTTTTTGTGTGTGTGTGTGTGTGTGTGTGTGTGTGTGTGTGTCAGCTGAATATCAAATGTTTGGGATTCTTTTTTTTATTTAGGGAGAAGGAGGGGACATTTCTGTATTTTAAATAATTTTTTATTCATTTAATGTTCTAATTTTCTGAGATTTTAATTTGGGTTTTTATAAGGTGTAAGCCATAATCGTCAGAATTATAACAAATAAAGGCTTGAAATATCTCACTTTGACTCCAGCTCAGAAGGTAGTTTTTCTCAGCATTGGTTATCTAGTGTCCCTCTTCTATTTAGCATGAAACACGACTTAGAATGTGTCTTTTTTTGTTAACACACGTAATTATGGCATAATTGCATTTTTTTGTTTTTTTTAACTGTTGCTGGCGTAATTGCAATTTAATTGTTATTGAGTTTGTAATTATAATTGCCATGAAAATTCTATAAAAATTGTCAGTTATAAATTAATGCAAAACTATTGTTAACTACATCAATGTAGTTAACAATTATTAAAATATGTTTCATATAAAGCTTTACCACATTTTACTATTAAAGGGGAAATATTATACTTATTTTTCACCTTTTAAAACAGTTCCCTGAGGTCTAAATGACAAATCTGTGCTGGAGTTTAAACAAAACATAACATGAATCAAGCAACAGCAGAGGTTTATGACCCTGTATAATCCAGCTCTTTCAGAGTGCTCCATTTTGGGGGGTGTGTCCCTAGAATTGCAAAGACCTCCCACTCGGGGAGGGTATTTTCTTTCCAGATTTAGCTTGTGACATCACAAACTGAGAAAATTTGAAACAGGGCACTTTTCTCTGTGTTGTAAGACTTACACAAACCACAAACAAAGGACTGGATGGTTTATTTCACATGTTGTGTGTTGGTGGACACTCAAGTTACCTCATGTGTTCAAAAACACTGCAAAAGTGGATTTTTCATAATATGTCCCCTTTGAAAAACAAAAAAATGTAATCAAGAGGTATACACAAAAAGGCTCAGATGTCCAAAAATATTAAAACTTATATTTGCATAGATTAGGAATAGATAGGAAAGAAATGAGATGATAGATATTTGTTCTAAGTATTTTGTACAACTGAATTAGGACCTGTTATCATCAGAGATGCTAACAGAAAGCTATCCTCAAAGCTGTAAGTTTGACCACGCATAACATAACACAACACAACACAACACAACATAACGTAACCAAGGAGCAGATTACTTCAGGGTTATGACAGCAGTTTACTATCAGTCCAAATAAAACAAAATAATATGAACAGAAATACAGTCAACCTCATATCATTTATTCTCACCCAAACAAAACTGACATATGTACCAATCAAAATAAAAAACTCAGTAAATGCGAAACAAAAAAGCAAAAAAAGATTCAAATCCAATAAGCTTGTGCTTATATAGTCCCTTTCTCAGCTCATGTTATTAAAAAAAATTAGATAAATGATATTGTTTCATAAAAATATAGTCCTTAAAATGTTTTTTTGTTTTAATTAAAAAAAAAAAAAAAAATGAAAATTCTGGCCTGCAAAACTAAATTATAAAGCTCTTTGTGCACAAAAATAAATTACCATCCTTTCTGAAGCTACTTAGCACAGCAGCTAACTAGCAATTAGCTTAAACAGCGATTAGCATGATAGTAACATTCACTCAGAAAATACAACTTAACAGGACATTAAAACATATATTCCATGACAGTCAATTACAGTACAGTCAGTGTTACACCATGAATATTTTCAGCTCACCTAGCAGGGAATATTTAAGTAGACTGTATGAAGCAGGCACGGATGGAGACGACAGACAACACACGTGTCTACCACAGCTAGAACCAGCTGAGCATGCGCAGACTCTGCGCCGGTTGCCATGGTTTTTAACTGTCGTAAACACAACTAATCAGAAGATGAAAGCAGCTTCTGAAGTAGTTCTAAGACAAAGTCTGGTGATAAACTACATGTTTTATTCTCCCCATTTGAGTCAATAACTAAAGACGGACACAAACAAATAAAGTAAGTGTAATATTTTAAATATGCATTTTACATTGTGACCACCAGAGGCTCCCCGTGAGCAATGTGTGAGTTTTTACAGCAATATGACTTTTTTTTTTTCTTCCAGGATAGAATTACTTGAGTTTTGTCAGATTAAGTTTGGTTTTAAAACAAAGGGATAAAATTACTTTTTTTTGTGTGTGTAAGTCAGTTTTAATGTTGGCATAATTTTACATTCATAAGTGCAGACAATGAAACTTGTAGCAACGTTTTTCAAAATGTATAATTATTTTTTTTATGGATAAAAAGTAAATTTAAGAGGCAAGTGTTAAATTAGAGTTTGTTTCTCTTCCTTTGAAAATAAATGATATTCTTAAATGTATCTCACCTGAAAGATATGAAAGAAGATGTGTGTGTTTGCTGATCACTCAAAAGACTAAAGAAATGTTAAATAATATCTAACTATATAATGATTTCTTACATCAAACTTTTGATATTTATCTGATTAACTGTTCAGTTTGTGATATTCATAGTAACTTTATGTTATTTACATGTAAGCAAACAAAAATGTTGTGGATTTTATTATAGGGTTGGGATTTTAGGTCAGGATTCTGGTTTTCTATCTCTTGACATTTTTACACTAAGTTTGGTTTTATTTGTTTTATGTACATCATCATATAAGTTTTTATTATTTTACTTATAAAGGATGAGGAACGAGATTGCAGCGGTGGTTTCCTTCTTGAAAAGGCTGGTGAAATTAAAGAATAAGGTGGAGGTGGAGAAAATGGATTTGTTTGCTGAGAGGCTAACAGTGGCGCTGCAGGAGAAGTTTGAGGGACACTGGGTCCCTGAAAAGCCCAGCAAAGGCCAGGCGTACAGGTACGCTCAGCGGGACACCCATGGTTTGTGGGTCATTCCGTCTCTTTAAAAGTGTGATAATTGAATAATTAAGGAACAATTGGTAAACATTTCAGAATTCTTTAAGACCAAAGTGCATGTGATGTCCTGAAAATGTGTTGAAATGACATGGAGTGACCCTAGCTGTCCTCTGGTCAGCCTCAGCAGCTAAAAGCGCTGATCCTTGTGTGTTTTTCAGGTGCATCAGAGTGAACGCGTTCCACAAATATGACCAGGAGCTGCTGCGTGCCTGCAGTGAAAGTGGGGTTCACTACGGTGACCTGGGGCTGCCCTGGGAAATCACTCTTTGGGTGGATCCAGGAGAGGTTTGTGGCAGGTGAGGAACAAAAACACACAATTATTCTTCACTCTGTTTTTTAGACTTTCTATTCCTAGGTTTAGTTTATTGGTTTATTCAGAGCATAAACAGTATACACTCTGCTCAAACCAAGCTTATGTTTAGCCCCACCCACATTTGACGTCTGTTTTACATAATACAATATTAGTTGATAATTAACAAATATTATATACATTAAAGCCTCTGATTATTCGTGATCATGGAATTCATGTTCTGAATCAGAAAATTAAATCCAAACCTTTTTAGTTTTTGCTTTTTATTAAAAATCTGGTCCCAATATGACATGGAAATGCCTCACATGCATGTTTTGGGACAATATCATGCATATACATGCAATTATTCTTCCAGCGAGTGTTACATACACAATCTTGATTATAATCTCGCTCTATGTAAACACATGACTGGGTGGGATTTTGCGCAAAACTTGAGTCCAAATGAAAACAAATGACACAGACTAAACCCTCATGTTTTGAGACCATATCAAACATTTCCAAGATATTTTTCCTGTAAAATGGGGGGCTGGCCGTTTGAACATTTATTCTGATATGTGGGAGGGGTCAGATATTGGTATGTTCATGTCAGATATGTGTGTCTGGGGTCATACTATTAAATTAAATGGTTTGTCATTGAACTGACATGTTTGTGTGTGTGTGTGTTATTGTTGCACAGGTACGGAGAGCAGAATTTCCATTTCTCAATTGCCACATTTTCCTCCGATAAGGATGAGATGACATCGGACTATCACTCGGGTTCATCTGATGAGGGGAGCACACGTTCCTCCCCCCTCACCGTCACCAACAGGAAGTGCCAGGTAACCCAGGGAGCAGAAGCCACACCCCCCTCACTTATTCTTAAACTGTTGGTGCTTCTATGTTTGAACTGATCTTCAACCTTTTCCTTCCCCAGGTGTTAAATCCAGATGCTCCAGCTTGGGAACCCAAAAAGAAGCTGTCAGGAATGGTTCATAAAATTCCATAGCCTCAGCACAGCTACCGGTGCCTCCTCCACCAGAGCCAAGGCCCCCCTCATTATCTTTTGAGGGTCTTTTTTATTTTATTTTTTTTAACAATGTATCAATGTACAGTAAGGGTCTTTTTTTTTTTTTTTTTAAACAATGTACAATAAACATTTGTCCAATTTAACATTTTCTTTGATTTTACTTCATAAACATTAAACAGAAATTTACTGGTAGCCAGCTGCCAAACAAAAGAAAAACTACACAGACAAAACATTTCAATAAAATTAAAAAATAAAACTCATATGCCTATAAATAAAAGTAAATAAGTGAACAAAAATAAAGAGGGTTTGAGGAGGAGAGGGGGTAGGGGGAGTCAGTGGGGTATTCAGAGGCTGTAGTTGTGGGTCTTTCAAAGTAATCCAGGAAAGGGCGCCATAATTTATCAAATTTATCTTCAGATCCATGAACTGTGTATTTAATGTTTTCCAAATCCATACAGGACATAACATCTTTTATTCATTGTGAATGTGAAGGGGCCGTGGAATCTTTCCACTTAAACATTATAACTTCTCTGGCCTATAATAAAGAAAAATGTAGCACTCTGAGCTGCTTTTTAAGCAAGTTAAGATCCAGGGCTACACCAAAAATAGCACAGGTTGGATCTGGCCTAATTTGGTGATACAGGACATTGAAAATTGTGTGAAAAACTGAGTTCCAAAAATTGACCAATGAAGGACAGGACCAGTACATGTGAAGCAATGTACCAGGTTCACTACCACACTTTCCATTAGTTGGGTCCACATCCGGATACATGCGCGCTAACTTAGCCTTGGACAAGTGCACACAATGAACTATCTTGAATTGAATGAGTGTATGTTGAGCACACATTGATATAGTGTGAACCTGGCCAAGGATAGACTCCCACATATCATCCGTAATGGTAGTATTTAAATCATGTTCCCATTTATATTTAAACGCATCAACAGAAAAACATTGTAAATGTAAAATTAAGTTGAACAGAACCGATATTGCTCCCCTAGAGGTTGGTTTGACTGATAAAAAGTTGTCGACAGAATTATCTGGAGGTTTTTGAGGGAATTGTGCTGTCATACTCTACACATAGTGTCTTACCTGTAAAAAATGACAAAAGTGAGTAAAGGCAATACAAAATTTGGTTGAAAATAAAGAAAAACTTTCAAATTGTCCATCTAAATATAGATCAGCGAAACATTTTAAACCTTTTCTGTTCCAAATGTGAAATACACTATCCGTCATTGAAGGAACAAATCGTTGATTTGAAACAACCAGACTTTGAAGTGAAAAATAATTGAGACCAAAAATCATCCTAAACTAAAACCAAATTCTGAGAGACTGATGGACTACTATATTATTACTAGGTAAAGACAAGACAAGAGGAAATGATGAACCTATAGTTGCAGGTAAGGAAATCTTATTGTCCACATGAGACTCCATGGTGACCCAAACGGGGGAAGACGGTTCCAAGTAATAGTGTTTCCATTACAGCATCGACCTGATATTTGTGGCCCAGTAATAGTATTAAGAAGAGTTTTCCTCAATCTTGGATGTTTAACATTCCAAATAAAAGGCCTTCTTAACATCAATGGGAACATTTTTATCATTAAATACAATTTAAAAATGGCTTTCACTTTGTGAAATGTAAATCTTGTTCAACTAAAATGCAGTAAAAATAAATCAATCTGAGCTGAAACATGATTCTTGAAAAAAAAAAATGTCTTTTGGGAAATTCTTGATATCAAAATGGGGTCACGATCCAAAAAAGGTTGGAACCACTGCATTAATTTTTTTTTTCAATGCAGACAAAGGGGGGACTTGGATCCAGCCCACTGCTGTAAATCACTACCTAATTTAGTTGTAGAATCTCTGATTCCCTCCAAATCAGAATCATTTTATTTGTCACTACACAAAGCACAACAATGTAAAAAAAAAAAAAAAAAAAAAAAAAAAAAAATAGCAGCCCTCATAAAGAGTGAATATATATATATATACACACACACACAATGGCCAATGTAAAATAAAAAAGACAAGATGTGGTATGGACATGGATATTTACATATGAGCGTTCAGTAAACAACAGCTCTAGAAAAGAAGCTGTTTTTCTGGGATAGAAGCTGCAAATACACAGTCAATGAAGATGCACATTATTTCCAGAGATCAGTTTTTCCACGCCTATATCACATAATCAAAGTCAATTTAAATCTGATATTGTTGTAAGTACAGTAAATTTTTTCAAAATCCTGCAATTTTCTTCAAATTGTTCCCCAAAATTTCACCAAATACAGTATATTTTGTGCTGCTCCCGCCTTTGCCTTTCGAACCCAAACCGAAATGGTTCGAATCATGAGGCAATGTTGTGGTTTAGCGCTGGATATGAGGGTGTGATATACAGCCCATTTTCTCTTGCAGCATAAAGTTTTACAATAATTGTTATTAATGATTAAATACTTTTAAGAATGAGAAAACCATTTCAGATGAAAAGGTCAGGATGTCTGAAGAGTATTAAATACTTATTGTTGCCAAAAGTTTGTCTGCTATGGATTCAGATATGTTGGCGTTATACATACAGTATATGTACCACCAGATTTTTAATATTAATATTTTAATTAGGAAAAAAACATGTGATTGTAAAGGGTGTGTTTCATATGTACTATACATTTTAAAATTTCAAAAAAAAATTTTTTGGGGGGGGGGTTGCAATGCGGCACTCCACCAGCAAATGGCACCCTAGGCGGCCGTCTGGTTTGCCTGGCGGCAGGGCCGGCCCTGAATATAGGAAAAACTTTCATGATGTGTTTACTTGAAAGCCAATGGTTGCCATGGTTGCAGGATGAAAGATAATGAAGAGATGAAAGAGAACCAGAACTGCAGTAGCTACTCTCAGTGCTAGTGGTTAGATTGGGAACTGTCTCTCTTCTGAGTATCAAATCGTAAAACTAGCATTTTTGTAAAGTTTGAAAGCTTAAACTGTGAAAACCTAAATGAGGAATGGCTTCAACAGGTAAGACAGACTATACAGACAAAATATGAGGATGAAATTTTATCTGATAAGATGAAAGAAAACTGTACCATTGTCATGAAGGGAATCACTACATTTAAATATATTTAATAATTATTATTAGAAAATATTTACTCGGGTTTCAAATCATGAAAAATAATTTTCCTTGAAAAAAAAAAAAAAAACAGTTCAATATTTGATATAGCTAATGCTGTTAGGAACAGTTTGAGAGAGCCTCCAGAGCCAAAGGTGTGTACTTATAATACATAAAATAAGAGTGTTTGACTTCAATGTTTACAGAATAGATGTCATATAGCATGAGGAGCTCTTGAAAACTGAGACCATGTATTACTACCTACTACTACTATACCTTTTAACTGTGAAAAGTAACATGGCTCATACTCTGAGTGTATCAACAAAAAATGAGGACGTCCTACACATGCAGTCAATGCTGAGACAGGACTTCTTATATGAAGTAATTTTCCAGGACAGGATGAGATTTCCTTGTTTGTGTGAGTCTTAATGTTTGAATTCTGAATACTAACCATGTGCTCTGTCTGTCCACTTTAACAGCACATCCTCTAATGGTAGGGCAGGTCCTCCAGAGCAACTCCACTCATTACACCATCCTCCAATTTATTGGAGAAGGCAGGCTTCGGAGAAGTGGCAAAGTGCTGGGCTGATAACAGCAGCAGCGCAGTGGCGGTAAAAATTCTGAAGAAGGAGTTTTTGCAAGACATAGAGGATGAGGTAGGTGTTTGGATCTCTCCTAGTTTTTGGGCCTCCAACAGGACTTTAACTATGAACTGTTGAGGTACAGCGATATAAAGGTGATCTAATAGTGCTTCTTTCCTTTCAGGTGTCCATGCTGAAGACCATCGGCTCATTGAATGCAGACAACATCAATGTGGTTAAATTCTACGAACAATTTCAATACTTGGGCTATAACTGCCTTGTCTTTGAGTTGTTGGACGTGGATTTATCCCATCTAGTCTGTTCAATTAAAGTACACAATATCCGCCCCATTGCAGAGCAGGTAAGAATGGTTTTAATCCCATGGTAATGCTTGCTAATTGATTTAAGAAAGCTTGAAGTGCAAACCTGATCTTAAAAATCTGAATAAGAGAAACTATTCTAATCACGTCTTTTCTAATTGTGTCCTTATAGCTGTTGGTGGCATTGCAGGGACTAAAGTCTGTAAGGGTCATGCATGGCGACATCAAGCCCGACAATGTTATGTTGGCTGACATAGACGAGGATCCAGTCAGAGTGAAGCTGGTTGACTTTGGAATGGCTTCTTCATTCTCTGCCATCTGTCCCGGGATGATTCTTCAGCCCATCGGCTACAGGTATGAGGGTGTCACCCTGAATAACTTCTGTGTTTTTGTAACAAACCTCTGTCATTATAGTGTTGGTAGTTAATGCTAAGCAACATTTTTCTAAAGTGTATTTCATTCATTTTGCGTCGCAGAGCCCCAGAGGTTTGTCTTGGCCTTCCATTTTCAGGGGCCATTGACATGTGGGGAGTGGGCTGTACGCTGGCCTTTCTCTACCTCAATGATCATCTCTTTCCTATCCACTGTGAATACCTCATGGTAGGTCTTTTCTTTTTTTATACATCATCCCTCCATCCATTTAATGACACGTGTTCTCTTTTCCACATGTATAGTAAGTCTTGAGTAACTGCCCCTAATATGTGTAATTGTGTTTTCTTTCTGCAGATGAAGTGCATGGTGGAGATGCTGGGCATGCCGTCGAAATACCACCTCCGCTTTGGCATGTACAGCCAGAGATTCTTTTGTAAAGAGGATGAATTTGGCACACAATGGAGGCTGCTGGTAAAGCATAGTTTTCATTGTTGTTGAACCTTGATTGTTGCCCTAAACTTCTCATAAACCCTTTTCATTGTTGTTGTGTTTCCACAGACCCCAGAAGAAAACTCATCTAGAAACAAAAAGAAAGCAGAGGAGTGGCCCAAATCTCGTGCTCATTTCTCATCATTGGATGACCTGCTCTATGTAAGTGTTCTCTACGGTATTTGAGTTCAAATACTTAGTAGAGATTTCTTCTTTAAAATGCAACCAACCTTAAAAATGCGTTAATAAACTGAATTTATTCACGGTTTCTTTTTTTTTGTTATGTCATGAGTAAGATAAGTGTGAACTTGTGCAATGACCTAACTCTTATTTTTTTTTTTTTTTTGAATCTAGATCTCTGAAGTAGAGGATGCTGAAGAAATGGAAGACAGGAAGGTGTTCATCGACTTCCTAAAAGAGTTGTTACATCTGGATGGGGATCTGAGAATCTCTCCTGTTGAGGCTCTTCAGCATCCCTTTATCACAGGGTCATACCTGAGCCAGCCCAGGAGCCAGACAGCAGAGAATAGTGAGTGACTGCACTGTGGAGACAATCACGCACATGGTGATCAACTAGTTGTTCTATTGAATTTCTAAATAATCTTTTTTTTATTTTTCCTCCTACTAAAGAAATGGATGACATTACTCTTTCATCTGGCCAAGATGGGCACAGTAAGAAACATGAAACAGAAAATGGGGATGATGAGTCCCCACTGTCTCCTGCAAACAACAAATGTGGACATTGTGAGACACATGTATCAGAAGATTGGATTGAGGATGTCCCACGTTTTCCTGTGAAATTGTTTCCCTTTTCCAATTGGACCTAATGCAGAAGACGTCTCCTTCCCCGCCTCCAACTCTATGAGGTTCTCGGGCAGATTCCTGAAACGAGTTCAGAAGTTCTTCTCTCGACTTTGGACAGGGCGTGCTGAACTTTTAAGAGAGAGAGTGAGAGAAAAAGTGAGAAAGAGAGAGAAAGCCAAAGAGAGAAAGCAAGAGAGTGAGAAAGCAAGAAAAAGCCAGAGAGAGAGAGGGAGAGGGAGTGTGTCAGTAAGGAAGTTCTTCTCTCGACTTCAAAAAATTTTTTCAGGTTGCTTGTCTTCCTCTGTGAAGGAGTAATTAGTTTTTATTCTTTGTTTGTTTAGTTCTTTGTATAATTGCATGGTACATGTATATTTGTAAATAAATGTATTGAATGAATAATCTAGATCTCAAACCTTCTTTATTTCCACACTACTTTTCGTCATTTTGACCCTTTTCAAAATATATTTAGCCACTGATACAATAATAGATCATATATTTCATATATTTAGAATTGGTAAAACATTTGAATGGTGGCAGAGGGAAAGAAGTTGTTTTTGTGTCTGGAGGTTCTGGTCCTGATTGACCGAAACTTTCTTCCTGAGAGATTGAAACAGTTTATGACTGGGGTGCACTGTAAAAAAAATTCTGTCAAAATTACGGTAATTCACTGGCAGCCACAGTTGCCATTTTTTCACCGTTAAAAATACAGTAATATGATCTGTTAAAATTTTTACAGAATACCTTACCGTATTTTTAACGGTGAAAAAATGGCAACTACAGCTGCCAGTGAATTACCGTAAATTTTACAGAATACCATACCGTATTTATAACGGTGAAAAAATGGCAACTACAGCTGCCAGTGAATTACCGTAAATTTTACAGAATACCATACCGTATTTATAACGGTGAAAAAATGGCAACTACAGCTGCCAGTGAATTACCGTAAATTTTACAGAATACCATACCGTATTTATAACGGTGAAAAAATGGCAACTACAGCTGCCAGTGAATTACCGTAAATTTTACAGAATACCATACCGTATTTATAACGGTGAAAAAATGGCAACTGCAGCTGCCAGTGAGTCACCATAAAAATGACGGTAACAAATGCCATCTTATTTACAGATAATTGCCTTTAAAACTACATATCTTCTGTCTGGATTAATGTATTTTCCTGTAATAAACACATTACAATTGTATTTAGCAATACAGGGAATTTTATTAAGTTCAACAGAAAAATACCTGTAGCTTAGCTGCCAAACTTTCACTGTAAAAATATTTACAACGAACGAGTTGAAAATATAGGGCAATATGGCAAAAAATGTATAACATGGATGATAACCCTGGTATGCATTTAGATGTTATGCTTTACAACCAATGGCCGCTGGCTGCTCAGCTTCGTGACCACGGCACTAGAGGCCGCCATTTGTCCCCCATTGCTGTAGTACCTGCATACAGTATAGTCAGCCGCTAGTCTCCCATTAGAAAGCTTTAACTTTAAAGCCTGGTGCCATTTTTCCAAAACTTTCTACAGTTAAATATTCCTCCTGTGATAATGCTGGGTTGGGCACAATTACTGGGACCAGGCTGGTTTTCCTAAGGAACATTTTAGAAAATCTCGTAAACTAATCGGGGCCGGACTTTGATTGACAGGCCGTTATCCATAGAGGCTAGTTAGCGAGTGTTAATGACAAGCTCTAACTTTCCACATGACAGGGAGCTCATATACATAATAAATTTACACTGCACTTGAATGGTTCAGGTTGCAAATTGCAAATGTCTCTGGTACTCATCACTAGTTTGGGTAACAATTGTTGATCTGCGCTTTTAGTGTAGCTCAGTGGTGCTGGGATGTCCTGGACTACGCTGCTGGTTTGTTGCCTCTGGGTATTCTTCCAAAAGTGCTGGGGATGCTTTTCCAGTCTGAGAAACAACAGAATACATAAACCTTTGAATACTTATGAGATTAACAAATGACAATTTATTCTTTATAGGGCTGAACGATTAATTGCATTTGCAATTTTATCGCAATATTACACAAAGCGATTTCGTTATCGCAGGGTACGCGATTTTGAAAGTGAATGGAGGTGCGACATATGGCAGCAAAGTCCGCTCCGCCGTGTGCTTTTGTTTACGTCTCTTAAGGTGTGTGGTAGATTGTGGATGTACAGTGAAAATATCAGCGTTTATCATGCAGCCACCGCGAAGGACTATTGCTTTCTTCTCCGTTAGCATTGCGTTAGCCGCAACGCTCATCACGCCATTCTCTCGCTGCTACTACACTCTCTGATGATCACAGAAACTCCTGTCTCACCTGCGGATTCACACATCTCTGCCTCCACAAAGATATAGGTGAGCCTGTGCTGCTTGTAAAGAGTAAAGAATCGTTTGTGGCTCAGTTTAGGAGGCTTATATTTGGGAATGTCGTGGATAAAGAACTTATCTCAAAAGCATAATTACGGTTCATGACCATAAAGTATTCTCCAAGGCGATGTGCCATGTGCCTTTATTTACCTTTGCATCTACCGCATATGCGTTCCCGTAGGTAGAACAGACGCTAGATATAAACACTAAACTGCTGTATGAAAAGGGTTTGAAACTACGATCCGAGGCAGGAGTCCATGTCATGTCTTATTTTGCTGAGGAAATGTGCAGTTTAGTGCTGAAATGGCTGCGAGTCAAAGAGAAAGTGAAACATGTCTGTGTTTGGCACCTCATGTCGCCGTCTCCTTGCGTCAATGTTCTTCTCTTTCTTCATATTGTCCAAAATTACATCCCAAAATCAAAATGCTGCTCCTAACTCAACTGTGTTTTTGCGTGTGCTCCATCTGGCCTCTCCGTATCAATCAATAACGCGCATCTGTAGCAACCACGAGTCGCAGCACATACAGGGATTTGATATGTATATATATTTTTTTTTATAGACTGTACTGTTAAGTTCAGACAGTTTTTATGAAGTGTGGTTCACAAACTTTGAATAGGTCAAGCAACAATTTTGTTTGCTTTATTGTTGCAATTTTCGCTTCAAATTAATCTAATATTGTTTATTATGAAAAAGACTGATTTATTGCTTGTGTTAGATGAAAAATACATGAGAAGAGGACCTTGCAACAATAATCGCATATCTAATCGCAATCGCAATATTGAAGAAAAAGATCGTAATTAGATTATTTTCCAAAATCGTTAAGCCTTAATTCTTTATATTGAACAACTAATAGCAAATTATGTTTTGACGTCATACAAAAATTCAACTTATGGTAAAACTCACTCTCACCAGTCAGAGCAGGTTCTGCACAGCCATTGATCTATTAGCACGTTCTGATGCAGAGGTGGTGGGTCGACACTGAAGAACTCAGGAGGAACGTAACTCTACGAAAACACAAGATAAACCCTGAATAAAGTACATTATAAAATAGGGTTACGAAATATTAGACGTTTTGAACAGTTTGTACTCACCAAATCCATCTTGAAGGGGAAGACCGTTATCTTATTGGATTTTTGAAGGATGGCTGGCAAAAGGCAAAGATAAAGAAAAGCACAATTAACTATCAAACATGGTCAGAATTCTTACTAGAATGTTTTTAATCACACAAAAAAGAACTCACAATACTCGCTGCTCCTGATGACAAATACCCATCTTGTGTTTGGGTCATCAATCGAGGGTCTCTGACTTCTGAGTTCATTTTTTTTTTTTTAGAGACTATCTGGAGACTTGCCTTATCTCCTGGGGACGTCCCAGACCCATCTCTGAGTTAGAGTTCTTTAAAGCACTCCACACTTTAAAATGTATTAAAACCAAATATTATTAAAGCAGTACTAAGTAACTTGTTTACCTTAATAAATCCTTTTTGTAGTGCCTCTGAGGGTAATAAAAGTGTTAATGGGATGATTGGTGGGTCTTTTATCTCCCCATGTCTCTGACCAGAAAACCACAATTGCAACTTCACTGCCTACGGGTCGGAGGCCCCAATACACATTAATAGAATCACGAAGAAGCTAACAGGCTAACAGGAAAAGCTACCTGCGGGCTAGTGCCACTTAAACAGAATTTACAGCAAAGTTTGAGTGAAAACAATGATCTCCATTGTGTAATTGGATGTACAATATCCCTCTCTCCCTTTGTCTTTTCTGTCAGTGTAATATTTACTCTAACGGACTAGAATTGAAAAGAAATGCAACGACACCTGCAGTGGCGCTTATGGCCTCTAGGGGCATTAGTTATTCAGCTGCTTTAACTTATTGAAAGAGAAGAGTCGAATTAATGCTTCACTTCCAAAGACTAAACCAGTCACTACCAGAAGCAGACATTGGACTAATCTTTGTACAAAATATTAAAAATTAAACTTCAACCAGCATCATGGCGCATTACCTTATTTAGATGTTTCTTTATCTATCTCTCTGACCACATCCAAAAATGATCACTTTATTAGAAATCTATCAGATATCACGGTTTTAGGTAAACAAAAAATACATTATACCTTTTTTACTCAATTAGAAGAAAAGTGTACATACCTTATACAAATAAAGTCGTCATTATACACTACAAGTCCACACTGATAGTATGAAAAGGCAAGGCAGGTTTATTAACAAACACCTGGAAAACTTGTTTGGTTCCATTTCTGAGCCAAAGCCCAAATGAACCAACTTGTGGGATTGTATGTACATTGACTACTTAATTAACAAATAGCACAGCCAGTCCAACATCAGAGGAAGACCACAGAACATTTTGAACTTCATGCAGAATTTAAGAAACTTGGTTGCCGTAAAATTGTCCTTAAGTAGTATACTTTGAGGAACAGGCCACCGTTTTTCCATACTAAGATATGTTCTTACCTGAGCTTAGACAAGTTGATACGTACCTGTCTAGTCTTTACTCGTGTGCTCACTCACACAAAAAGACCAAAGATGTTAGCATTTAGCCTCTCCTAGCATATTCCTATGGACCCAAACGGGGATGAAGATAGAAGCGACCAAGCTCTTCCACGTTTTCCCTATGTAAATACGGTTATGGGAGTAGTTACATGATCCAAGTGTAGTTACCCAAAATTAAACGTGGATTTTCTAAGCGGATAAAATTAGGTACTATATTGTAAGGTGTATTAATACATTAGGAGCACTTAGTTGTCCGCACAGTAATATTTTTACTCCTATAGAATTCTGAAGATATTACTGCAGACGTCGCTTAGAAAATCCACCTTTAATTTTGTGTACCTACACTTGGATCATGTAACTACTCACATAACCGTATTTACATAGGGAAAACGTGGAAGAGCTTGGTCGCTTCTAGCTTCATCCCCGTTCGGGTCCATAGGAATATGCTATGAAAGGCTAAATGCTAACATCTTTGGTCTTTTTGTGTGACTGAGCGCACACGTAAAGACTAGACAGGTACGTATCAACTTGTCTAAGCTCAGGTAAGAACATATCTCAGTCTGGAAAAACGGTGGCCTATTCCTTTAACATAGCTAAAACTTGAAAACGCATAAAAACCTAACTTGGCATATTAATTGTTCAAATAAACAAAAATAAAAACAGCAATTATCCTGTTATTCTTATTTGCCTGAGTTTCATTGTATTGAACATGTACCACATCAAAAACTGGGTAAGTTTTGTAAAACATATTAGAAATGGTAATGGCTGTCACTGAGTCTCTTGGCTATGTTCTTGTCTAAGATGTCGCTCTCCATTCATGATCAGACAGATCTCCAATCAGTGTGAGGACTCGTGGGTTTACATTCACTTGCTTCTTGTTCTTTTTTATCTCGACCTTTGTGCCTTTATCAGGGTTGATGTTGAAGAAGCATCTTCATGGAAAGGGAAATAAAAACTATGTTAACTCACAGCTCAACATTTCCCCCCAGGATGACATTTAAAAGGAATAGGCCAGCATTTTTCCATACTGAGATATCTTCTTACCTGAGCTTGGATGAGTTGATACGCAACAGTCTGGTCTTTGTGCGTGCTCTTCCAGCAAAGGTATAGCTCCAAACTGGGGTGAAGTTAGATGCAACCAAGCTGTTCCACGTTTTCCATATTTAAATACAGTTACGTGAGCCTTAGAAAATCAACATGTTTAATTTTGTGTAACTAGACTTGGATCGTGTAAAGGCTCACGTAACTGTATTTAAACAGGGAAAACGCAGCTTCTAACTTCACCCCAGTTTGGCACTATACCTATGCTGGGAGAAGCTAAATGCTAACAACGGCCGCCGGCCTGCCTCCGTCTCCGCTGCCTCCGTCTCCGCTGCCTCCTCCTCGCTTCAACTCTCCTCCACGTCGTCGTTGCGCGCTCAACGCCCAAGCCACGGGGCCCTACGCCTCAACCTCTCAGAGAAAATGCTCTCAAAATCTCTGCTCAACCTGCTGCCGAGTCGGACGATGCTCTCGCGTTTTACTGCACACCTAACTCTGAGCTGAGCTGTGCCTCGACTGTGTGCACACGCCCATCCCGGGCACTTCCGTTTCCCGCTCATTTGTACGTCACTCTTTTGCGTCGGTTTTGCGCACGGTCACGCTTGTTTTATAAAACAGGGGGAAAAAAGAAAAGAGAAATAAAGAAATTAATTAATAGATCAAACAACTACATATTCTATTTTATTTTTTGTTATCGCAATTAAATAAATGAATTTATTTCATTGCATAATTGTGACCATCACTAGCCCTCTCTAAGGAAGGGTAAGAAATACTTTATTAAAGGGAGGATGTAAAAAAGAGCGGGTAGTGTTACACCAAAGTGAGGGGGTGGGGGGGGGGGGGAAGGGAACAGGGAGGAGGGAAATGGAAAGGGACACTTCACTTCATCCACCTTCAAAATTCTCACTTGAATGTTTTCAAGTGAGAATGAGATGTGCAGTTGTGGTTGTGTATATTGTGCTTATTATGTTGTGTAATCAAGCCAGTCTAGTGACCAGTGTGAGGCTTAGGAATAATGGTGGTGGCTGTGGACAGAGGAAGAAGTGAGTGGAAAATATATTATAGTATAAATAATATTGTATGTATGTATGTATGTATCTATGTATGAAATAATTAATGCATCTGAAAGGGCAGAAACCTGAAAAAATCGAAAAATGTGCCAATTGAACACAAAAATAAACCTAAATCACCTACTTTATTATGCCCTTTTAAGTTTTAAAGTTTTTATAGTTTATAATTTACGTTTTATGTTTCATGTTGCACGATTGCGCTGAAGAAAATCCCTACTTTGTGAACTTGTTCAATGTCAATAAAAACCAATTATGATTCTGATTCTGTCAGATTATTAACAAGGAAAAGCTTTCAGTTTCTATACATTTTGATGGTGAGGGAAATGTTTTACTTCAGTGCCAAGTACGAAGTAGAATTTCTTTCATTGTTTAGATAAAAGTAAAGATGACTTACTTTCTGCTTTTCTATTGTACAATTTATATATAATGTGTAATTTTAAGGAAAGAATGATCCCCCCACCCAAAAAGTCATCATTTAATTTAGCTTGTGCCGTCTGCAATTGGAAATTAAAACAAATATATTTGACCAAAATGTTCGTGGAAGCAGATACTCACCCTCGATATATTTTTGATGATCTGTTAATGTACGACACTTTTTAATGCCTGTAAAACAATCTTTATTCATGCATATTTGACATTGGGTTTACTGGGAGATAGCGCTTTTATCCCGATTGACCTTTGACTGGAAGCGCTGCACATGCACACTACAAGATTACGACTCGCTTATTGTTCCTAAAACTGGGGACTACCCAAGAGACTGCAACACATAGCAGATACCCGCGTGCACAACTCTATTACACAAAATTGTAAATGAGATAAAAGTTATTTTGAATTGTCTACCTTTTATACTTTTTGAAATACAGTTATGAATATCAGTATAAACAAAAACATTTCATTTGAATTTTGATTTTGTAAATTTAACTGAATAACATTAGTTTAAAAAACAATAATTGGCTGAATAGTGAAAATCAAATTTGGGAGCTGACGCACTCCAGGAGGTAGGAAAGGGTTAAACTCTGGCAGTGGTGGAGGGGGAAGGCGGCTGAGGCCTGTGTGGGGGATGGGCAGATTCTCAAACTTCAATATCAGTTTTTTCATACTAGATTAGAGGACAGTTAGTATGTATAGATGCACTTGTCGTTGTATCCTTGGGCAAGACACTTCACCCACCTTGCTCCCAGTGTCTGCGTACGTTGGTGTGTGATTGAGAGGGTGAGGTTCATTTCCTGTAAAGCGCTTTGGGCCTGATGAAGGTAGAAAAGCGCTTTACAAGTTGAGACCATTTACAATTTATCATTTATTAGTAGTAATAGAAGTGGTGGTGGTATCAAATCAAAAAAGTTATGGGCGGATGAGGCCTGTGTGGGGGATAGGCAGATTCTCAAACTTTCTTCAGTATCAGTTTTTATGACCAGATTAGGAGACAGAAATAAAATATAAACAATACATAATCAATATTTCATGAATATATGATCAAAAAAAGCTTGTTTTAATAGAAATATGTTTTAGTTAATTTTAGTTAATTTTCTAGTTTATTGAAAATATCTTTTGATTTGTGCTTGAACTTCCTCAATAAATAAATCAGAAAGTTAGAATTCTGGCCCTGTATTAGGTGAAATGTAAAAAGACATGAAGTTCTAGTATATACTTTCAGAGCAAGAGCTGCTCCTGTGCGCTCTCGCCCCCTCCCCCTCCCGCTGATGGCGTATGGCAAGCCCTTTTAACATTTAATAAGTAGCGGTAATTGTAATTGCAGATATCTGCAATTCAATTGTTACATGTTGTAATTCAACGTCGACATATCCAGAATGACAATTTGACATGTGGCAATTCTAATTAAAGATATCTACAACTCAATTGTCACATGTTAGAATGGTCATTGTAGATATCTGTAACTTAATTACAACATGTCAAAATGTGCCATTGACTTCCATTCAAATTGAATTGCAGATATCTGCAATTCAATTTTTACATGTTGTAATTCAACGTCGACATATCCAGAATGACATTTTGACATGTGGCAATTCTAATTCATGATATCTACAACTCAATTGTCACATGTGAAAATGATCATTCTTGATATCTGCACTTACATTTTTACATGTAACAATTATATTACAGATATCTACAATTACATTTTTACATGTAACAATTATATTACAGATATCTACAATTACATTTTTACATGTAACAATTATATTACAGATATCTACAATTACATTTTTACATGTAAATTATATTACAGATATCTACAATTGAATTCCCACATGTTGAAATAACATTGTAGATATCTATAAATAATATGGTAATTTGGACTACATATCCGAAACAACGTCATTATCCCGCCCATATATCCGAAACGACGTCATTATCCCGCCCACATATCCGAAATGAATATGGTAATTTGGAGTACATATCCGAAATGACGTCATTGTCTCGCCCACATATCCGAAACTGCATTTCCACACGTGGAAATTCAATTGCAGATATGTTTAATATAAATGTTACATGTAAAAATGTAATTGTAGATATCTGTAATATAATTGTTACATGTAAAAATGTAATTGCAGATATCTGTAATTCAGTTTCTACATGTCGAAATGACATTTTGACATGTAGAAATATATTTGTTACGTGTGAAAATGGCTTTACAGATATCTTGAATTAACATTTCAACATGTCAAAATTACATTTCAACATGTTCAAATGTAATTTCCACTAGTGAAAACTAAATTGCTACATGTCAGCCAGACTTTTTAAATGTTAAAAGGCTTGCCATAGACGGCTTGTTAACCAATTATCCAATCAGAGGCCGAGAAGCGAGGTGAAGAGTTCAGTGACCTGCACCTGCACCTGCACCTGCACCTGCACCCCTGTCTGAGTCTCTGACTGCAACACACACAATATAACATTGACACATTTGAAAGAAAAGATGGGCAAATAAAATAAAAAGACTTGCAACTTTATGGAATCACCACTGAAAGTGTGATGAGAGATTTGAAAATGCTAGTATTTATTTTCTTCTTTGTGCATTACATGATTGCTTGGTATAGTTTAATGAAACAGTGAATGGGCCCTGCTTAGTTCTGGTTTAGTCCAGGTTCCTGATTTAGTCCTGCTATAGTCCAAATGAACTTCTTTGGGATAGTGACCAGTGCACCTGTGAAAGCACTGTGGGAAAATCATAACACTGCACGCTTTAGTTGACCTTTTCTTACTGACGTTATTGCTGTTGTTTTTAGTTGTTTCTTCAAAGAGGAAAGTCTTTTGATGCCACACACGAAGAACCCAGCCCCCCTCACCCCCCTCACCCCCCTCACCCCCCTCACCCTGGGAGACTCTACAGTGAGCTCTGTAGAGTACTTCTGCTTCCTGGGGACCATCATCACTCAGGACCTCAAGTGGGAGCTGAACATCAGCTCCCTTATCAAAAAAGCTCAGCAGAGGATGTACTTTCTGCGGCAGCTGAGGAAGTTCAGTCTGCCAACAAAGATGATGGTGAACTTCTACAGCTCCATCATCCAGTCCATCCTCTGCTCCTCCATCACCATCTGGTACGCTGCAGCTACGGCCAAGGACAAGGCCAGACTGCAGCGTATCATCCACTCTGCAGAGAAGGTCATCGGCTGCAATCTGCCCTCCCTCCAGGACCTGTACGCCTCCAGGATTTTGAGGCGTGCAGGAAAGATTGTGGCCGACCCCTCCCACCCCGGTCATAAACTGTTTCAATCTCTCCCTTCTGGTAGGAGGTTTCGGTCCATCAGGACCAGAACCTCCGCCCCCAAATAAATCCCCCCTCACTACACCACACCCACACCCTCCGAACTTTTATCTTATGCACAGTCATCCCAACTTGTATAAAAATATACCCACATTTGTAAACTGCTCCTGAGATAATCCCCCAGAAGACAAAATTTCTATGGAACATTTGTATTGATTTTCAATGGGATGACAGCATTTTGTTCATTTTAGTGTGCCACAACAGAAAAATTTTAAAACTGTTCAAAACAAGGTTACTATCATTGTATGACCAACCCTTAGGGCAAATGAACAAAGAAAGCTCATTCAGTTTGGATCCCATTTATGAAGGTTATGCAAGTATTACTGACTCTTCAAGAGCAAAAATGCGTTTAGAATGCATACGGGTCAATAAAGGGTTAACTACATATAAGTTATGACACATATTTGGTATGTTTGTGTCGAGCAGAAGTGGTTCTACAAGTCTTGAGTTTTTAAAGTATAAAAAAATATTAAAATATAGTGATTTTATAGCTGCTAAAAGTAGAGGCCACTTTCCGGGCCTTATGGGTGTTGAGCGTGATTTTTTTTTTTTCCAGTCCCAGCTCTGGGAGGCTATGGAAAACTACTGAAATAGCCAAAATGAACTTCTCCAAAAATGATTATCCTTAGGCAAATTTGAGGAACATCCAATAAAAACAGAAAAAATGCCATAAAAATGAAAATGTCAAAGTACACAAAAAGTCCTTAGGGTGCTGTGAGGGTTATATTTATATATATTTATGATATCTATTAAACATCTGTAGTTGTAAAATACTACATATAAATTCAAACAATGATAATTGTTATCATTGTTTGATATCATTCATTATCATGAATGTCAACAGTGATAGTGGGTTATTTGTAGAGAGGTCAGTCACTGGTCATCAAACACTCGACATCTCTCCTCAGACCAGCTGTGTCTTACACCTAATTTTAACCTTTTTGTCCAAATGTGACGAAATGGGTATTTTGGTCATCACGGCCGTAAAGTATTATACTGTTACAATATTGACAGAAAAGAGCTGTATTTCTTACAGTAATATACATTTTCTACTTTTACAGGCAAATAAAAAAAATTTTTAATAAGTTTTTTTCCATAAAATTTGCAAGCTTTCTACTGTTATTTATATAGAAAATAATCGTAAAATTAATTACAATGAAAGTATGTTGGATTAACAGAATTTAGTTTTTTTTATCAGTAATTTTCTGTGTTTTTATCTAACTGTAAGTTTTAAAGTATTATACTGTTGCAATATTGACAGAAAAAAGTTGTATTTTTTATAGTAATATACATTTTCTACTTTTACAGGCAAATAACATTTACTTTTATACGTTTTTTTCCATAAAATTTGCAAGCTTTCTACTGTTATTTATATGGAAAATAATCGTAAAATTAATTACAATGAAAGTATGTTGGATTAACAGAATTTAGTTTTTTTATCAGTAATTTTATGTGTTTTTATCAAATTTTAACTGTAAGTTTTAAAGTATTATACTGTTGCAATATTGACAGAAAAGAGCTGTATTTTCTTACAGTAATATACATTTTCTACTTTTACAGGCAAATAAAATTTCTTTTTATTAGTTTTTTTCCGTAAAATTTGCAAACTTTCGACTGTTATTTATATGGAAAATAATCGTAAAATTTATTACAATGAAAGTATGTTGAATTAACAGAATTTAGTTTTTTTATCAGTAATTTTCTGTGTTTTTATCCAATTTTAACTGTAAATTTTAAAGTATTATACTGTTGCAATATTGACAGAAAAGAGCTGTATTTTTTACAGTATTATACAATTTCTACTTTTCCAGGCAAATAACATTTCTTTTTATACGTTTTTTTCCGTAAAATTTGCCAGCTTTCGACTGTTATTTATATGGAAAATAATCGTAAAAATAATTACAATGAAAGTATGTTGAATTAACAGAATTTAGTTTTTTTATCAGTAATTTTCTGTGTTTTTATCCAATTTTAACCGTAAATTTTAAAGTATTATACCGTTGCAATATTGACAGAAAAGAGCTGTATTTTTTACAGTAATATACAATTTCTACTTTTACAGGCAAATACTGTCGTTGTTTAACAGTATATCACTGTAAAATTTACAGATTTTTTTTAGAGTGTGGGAGGGGTCGGCAACAATCTTTCCTGCACGCCTCAGAATCCTGGACGCGTACGGGTCCTGAAGGGAGGGCAGATTGCAGCCGATTATCTTCTCTGCAGAGTATATGATACTCTGCAGTCTTGCCTTGTCTTTGGCCGTATCTGCAGCGTACCAGATGGTGATGGAGGAGCAGAAGATGGACTGGATAATGGAGCTGTGGAAGTTCACCATCATCTTTGTTGGCAGACTGAACTTCTTCAGCTGCCGCAGGAAGTACATCCTCTGCTGAGCTTTTCTGACAAGGGAGATGATGAAGTACTCCACAGAGCTCACTGTAGAGTCTCCCAGGGTGAGGGGGGTGAGGGGGGCTGGGTTCTTCCTGAAGTCTGCTATCATCTCCACTGTCTTTAAAGCGTTGAGCTCCAGGTCTTTTTTTTGGGGGGGTGCACTTTGGCACCCTTACAGCAGAGGGCACCCTCGGTAGCCGCCTGGTTTTCCTGGCTGCAGGCCCGGCCCACTTTTACAAAAGATGCACAATGCAGTGGCTCGCATATCTCTGTCTTTAGTTTACAGCCTTTTTACTCACTTGCCTGAGACATTTTCACAGTACGTTATTATTATATAGTGCAAAACACAATCACTGCATATATAGGGGATTTTTTTAAAATGCCGTCAAAGTATCAGACGAAATCAAGCAGGATAAGCAGGTAAAAGAGATTTAGCATTACATTGCTACCTTGTGTTATTATTAGATAATTAAGTGTTATTTTAACTTTGTTATAAACTTCATTATTTTCTTTAAAATAAAAATATGTGACAATCAAGATAATCAGTTCACTTTTGAAATAATGATCATTTTAAATTGATAGGCAAGCCAACCAACCAACAACCAACCAACCAACCAACCAAAATCACACCATCATTTCCCAATATATTTGAAAACTAACACAACCTACAGTTTTTCTGCCACCAAAATGAATAATTTGAGGATACCACCCAATACCAGTGGTATAGGATTTAAAACACACTTTAAATGAGTTATCTCCTTTTGCTTCTTAGTCAATCAATTTGCAACCAATCATGATTGAATGTAGCAGGATTTATTGTAAATCAGTAGTTGGCACTTTTGCTTCACAGCAGGAAGGCCCTGGGTTTGACTCCTGGACTGAAGCTGTGATCTTTCTGCATGTAGTGTGCACGTTTTCCCTGTGTTCAGGATTCAAGATTCAAAATTTGTATTTGTCACATGCTCATACAGATGTGCAGTGAAATGTAAAAGACTCTCCCGCAAGGCCATGCAACAACAAACACTCAATTTAGTAATGCACATATTTGCAGAAAAAATATAACACAAAGCAAAAAATAAAAAGCGTTATTTGAATGCACAAAACATAAAACACAGAATAGAAAACTGTAAACAGTGCAAAGTGTCAACATGTAAAATATGCAAAGTGACCAGGGTCCAGTTAAATAGCAATGTAAAATAGTTTAAAAATGATAATTGAATGTATAGAATATAAAAAAATATAAAAATGTTATATTGTCCAGAGGTGTCAAAGTGCAATGTGCAGATCTATGTTTTTTAACTGAGGACAGCATGAGGAAAGAAGCTTTTCCTGAGTCTTTCTGTGTTCACTGTGATGTGTCGGAGGCGCCTGCCAGAGGCTAGAATTGTTTGCGTCAAACTCATTTTAGTTCAAGGATCAAATATGGTAACCTTGCCTGCAAGATGGATTTTCCTGGTGTTTACAAACACCAGGGCTGCGTCTGAACAGTCCCTCCTATCTGCTTTATTATCCACTGTTCCTTCATCCCCGGAATTGTTTAACTCATTTAGTGGGGTTAGAAATTTTGAAAATGGCTGGCACTGAATGAGTTAAATGGGGACCATGATAAAGAGCATTCGAGTTCTCTTTAAGCCCAGGAATAGAGGCTCAATGTTTCCTTTTTTACCTCCTTTAGCCTAGGAAACACTGATGCATCCCTTACCAAAGGAGACAAAATAATTCTGACCCACAATTCCTTGTGGCGACAACATTTAAAGAGAAATGCACACCCGAGCACTGATAAATAACAGAGATCATTCAAGTTCAATGCAATAATATGTCTTGAACAACTTAAAATAATCTAGAACCCATATATTATTATATGTAAGACATATTATCAGATTATAACTGACATAAAAAAGACACTGTGGTTCAAGAATAAGAAATCAGAGACATTTGTAGCCACATTATGTTTTATTCAACATAATTCATATTTGTGAGCAGAAGGTGAGTATGAGCAACCATTCTCAATGTGACGTTCTTTTAGTTTCACTTTTATTCCTCGTAGCCTGGTAACCTCTTTTCCTTTGATTTACATTCAAACCTTGTGATTTTTTTAGACTATATCAGCGTAAAGTGTTATAAATGTGGTTTTAGTCCATTTTCAGAAATTTTTAGTTTTTTCACCACAGTGGATGTCACTAATCTTCGCAGCCGTCAGCGTATTACGTAACATAGTGGAAGTGCTCTGATAGTCAAAGCAAACGTGATTGCCGTTTCCTAACCCTGTGATGTCATCCACAGGTAGTGTTGAGTTCAAGACCACACTATCCAAGACCAAGACTTGCCCGAAACCAAGACTTGCCCGAGGCCAGAATGCGCCGAGACCAAGACAAGACCAAGACTTTCGGGAGCCGAGACCAAGACCAAGACCATAAACATTTTTTTTTTTTAAATTGAAAAAAATATATAAATAAATGAAATTTTGACAAGGTTCGACAGTTAAATAACATTCTCTCTTTAATTTTAGTTTCTTTTAAATACATTTGATGGAGAAAAGAGGTGCCTGCAGAAAATTAACTAAAATATTAAAACTACTACTGCTACTGATAAATTCACAATTATTCTACATATTTGAAAACAAGATTTTTATGTTAGCTGAATGTACAGTAAAAAGTAATGTAATGTAATGTAAAAGTATTTCTTCCAAGAAAAAACATGGCTGGTCACCTACACACCGCAGAGTGTTTCCTCTTTGTTAGGGTTGGGCATCGTTTGGCTTTTAATGATTCTGATTCCAACAGTTCTTGTTGAGTAAGATTATTATTATTCTGGATATAGTGGAAACAGAAACTATAAAAAAATACTTATTGTGAACCTATTTATATTGTAGGGAACATATACAAATATGTAATTTGAGTCTAAAGCCACAAAAAAACACAACTTTAAAAAGAAAATAGACTAATATAAGAACTCTTTACAGTTATTTGAGTCCAGGCGATGACACACTGGTGACGACATAATCCAAGATAGTGGCGGCCCGACTACAGCCCACACTATGTAATAAAAGCCTTAAAAGACATGGATATAAAGAAAAGAGTGGATGGACAGAGGCATAAACATGCGGACTTTCACACGGACACACACTGACTTATGGAGTTAATGCAGCTTCTTTAATTCCTGTGGTGACAGGTAACACAGGTAAAATTGTGAAATTAAAGAAAAGCAAAAAGCTTTATAGAGATAAAAATTTGACTCCTATAACATGTCATCCAAAAAGTCCACCAGTGTCTCCAGTAAAGTCTTTAAAATTAGCTCTTCTTAATGTTAGATCTCTTGTTAACAAGTCACTACTAATTAATGATATTATTTTGACACATCACTTGGACTTTTTATTTCTTAATGAAACATGGTTGAATGATGGTATCAGTAATACTGTTCTCAATGAAAGTGCACCACAAGACTTTATTTATTTCAATAAGTGTCATACTTGCAGGAACGGTGGTGAAGATGCTGCCATTTTTAAATCAATATTTCAGTGCAAAGAAATAACATTTGGTGATTTTATCTCCTTTGAATATATGTCATTCATACTGAAGGGTGATTCAAGAGTTCTGTTTTTAGTCGTTTATAGACCCCCAAAATATTCTGGAGGATTTATGGATGAGTTTGCTGAACTGCTCTCAGTTGTATGCACTGAATACAACTTTTTAATAATAACAGGTGACTTAAATATTCATGTAGACAATAACATGGACAATACTGCCAAAGAACTGTATGCTTTAAAGGATACTTTTGGTCTTACACAACATGTGACTGGTCCGACACACACTCAAGGTCACACTTTGGATCTGGTTATCTCCAAAGGTGTTATTATCTCTGCTGTTGATGTAAGAGACTTAGCTTTATCTGATCATTTCTGTGTCTTTTTTGACGTCGAGACTGTAACATCTGTTCCCCCTAGTTATGTGTGTTTAAAGAAAAGGTACATAAATGACAACACAAGTGCACAGTTTATGGAAGCCATAGCAATGCCACCAACATTGAGTGCTGAGACAGTTGATGATCTTCTGGATGAGATTAATACAAAAGTCTGTAATGTCATAGATGTGGGGGCTCCAATCAAAACTAAGAGAAAACCAAACACACAGAAAACACCTTGGAGGAGGACTGAGATAATGCAGAATTTGAAATCTGTCTGTAGAAGAGCTGAGCGTAAATGGAGATCAACAAAACTCCAAATTCATCTAGAACTTTACAAAATAAGTCTGCAAAATTCAATGATGGCTTGTTCAAAGAAAGGCAGCAATACTTTTCTGACGTTGTTTTCTGTAATTGAAAAGCTCACAACCCCCCCGGATCAGATAGCCCCTGAATTACTGTCAGCTGGAAAATGCAATGAATTTGCTGTATATTTCAATGAAAAAATACAATCAATAAGGTCAAACATCAGAACAAACTAGCAAAATCACAAAAAGCTTGAACAGCTTCAACCACTGAGGGATAAGTCAACTCCAATGTTAGAGTTTATTACAGTGAACCCAAAAACAATAGAGGAGCCTGTTCAGCAGCTGAATCCATCAACATGTTGCCCTGACACAATACCCTCAATCTTTATTAAAACTGTTGTAAAGTCAATTGTCACTGATTTGTGTCAGATAATTAACTGCTCATTCCAACCAGGCACCGTACCAAAATCCCTGAAAGTAGCTGCAGTGAAACCTTTGTTAAAAAAGAGAACACTGGATGCCTCTATACTGGCTAACTATAGACCAATCAGCAACCTTCCATTCATGGCCAAAATCATTGAGAAGGTGGTCTTCAACAACTGAGTCAATTCTTAACATTCAACAAAATATTTGATAAATTTCAGTCAGGTTTTTGTTCTCATCACAGCACCAAAAGTGGCAAAAACTTTGTAAGAAAAGAGTGAAAAGTCACTAAAATGGGTCAAAATAGTCAAGAGTAGCAAAAAGAGGGAACAGTTAATATGTAATGGCAAAATGTAGCTTAAATGAGCAAAATGTGGTAAACAATAGTCAAAAAGGGGAAAAAAGTGGAACAAAAACAGGCAAATTATAGGGAAGAAAGAAAACTGTATATTTGTTGGAAAGAGAAGGTACTTATGGGGCAAAAGGTAGCTTATTCGAAAAAAAAGGTTAAAGAAAGGACAAAAATTGGATGAATGTGTAAAACAAGAACTAAAATCCAAGCAGGTAGAAAAACTGTCTAGACTTGATGATAGCTCAGTGAATTATCAATAAAAATGTTTAATAATGTAATAATAATAATAATAATTTTAGACTAAAGTGTACAAATGCTCAACTTAGTAAATTATATCAAGACTCATTGTATTCAGTCCAACTCAATACATGCATAATAATATGAGTCGTTAGAGTTTTGTTTATAATCTTGTAATTGCTGGTTTGGAGTCACAATGGTGTGTGTGTGAGAGAGAGAGATAATTGAATATATATATATATATATTATATTATCATTTTAAATTGATAAATGGTCTCACCATGGGCACAATTGTGTATTTGTATATAAACAGTATATTTCATTAAACACTGTAGACATCTCTAACGGTATTTCTATGGATTTAGATATGTTGGCGTTATACATACAGTATATGTATCATATAAGTACCACCAGATTTTTTATATTGATATTTTAATGAGGAAAAAACATGTGATTGAAAAGGGTGTGTTTCATATTTACTATACATTTTTAAATTATTGTTATTTTTTTTCTTGTGGGGGGGTTGCAATGTGGCACCCCTCCAGAAAATGGCACCCTAGGCGGCCGCCTGGTTTGCCTGGCAGCAGGGTCGGCCCTGAATATAGGAAACACTTTCATGATGTGTTTACTTGAAAGCCAATGGTTGCCATGGTTGCAAAATGAAAGAGAATGAAGAGATGAAAGACAACCAGAACTGCAGTAGCTACTCTCAGCACTAGTGGTTTAGTTGGGAACTGTCTCTCTTCTGAGTATCAAAAAGTAAAACTAGCATTTTTGTGAAGTTTGAAAGCTTAAATTGTGAAGACCTGAGTGAGGAATGGCTGCAGCAGGTAAGACAGACTATACAGACAAAATATGAGGATGAAATTTAATCTGCTCAGATGAAAGAAAACTGTACAGTAGTCATGAAAGGAATCAAATATAATTATTTATTTTTAAAATGTAGATTAAAGTGGATTTGCAGGCCTGATTTCTTAAACTCAAACTTTAAAATAACAGGACAGGATGAGATTTCTATGTTTATGTGAGTCTTAATGATAATGTTACAAAAAAGACAAAACCATGTTGTGGTATGTCATATTCATCAAGAAAAGCTTGATGAGATAAACAAAACAACAATCTGTCAACAATTTCTTTCATTTTCAGACAGACGGAAAAAAAACTTTTGGAACATTTGTGTATTCCTGG
This sequence comes from Gouania willdenowi, assembly GCF_900634775.1. NCBI lineage: Eukaryota > Metazoa > Chordata > Actinopteri > Blenniiformes > Gobiesocidae > Gouania > Gouania willdenowi. The sequence continues at coordinate 31,605,005 of NC_041052.1, forward strand.
GTTTTCGTGGAGCGTTAAAAAGCATTAAAAGTCATTTAATGAAGTGTCCCAAAATCTAGGCCTTAATTGTTATTTAAAAAGCATTAAGTTGGATTCAAACTGGCATTAAATCTAAATTTATTAGGAAATTATGACATTTATCAACAGGTCTTACTGTATAAGTTAATTAAATATACCATAATCATGATCTAAAACATATTCAGCTACATTTTTGGATGTAATTTAACACATTTTTTGCTGAAAACTTTTTGTTTTCACCAATTGTAGTTCCTCTGTTTGATGAAATCAAATCTTAAATTTGTGCCAATTTTTTTCTGCATTTGTGGCATCAAAATGTAGTATTTGGGCATAAAGTGGTATTAAAAATCACAATTTGACTTGCTTCAGCCTGTATCAACCCTGTATTTCTGTGATTTATTTGTTGCAACATGAAATAAAAAGTAAAGAAATACAGTTTGTTTATTAATTACGCACTGTTGTGACAGAAGTGTGACTGAGTTCAGTAAGATTATTGTAACAACAAATTTAAACAGATTTTTTTACTTGTTCATGAGGCTAAAGAGGACCAGAATGCAGGAAAATAATGCATTTGTTGAAAATTTTCTGGGGGAGGACCACCAGACCCCCGCAATAACCCCCCCCCCCAACCCCCGGATGGATTCATTTGCGACCTACCCAATTTTCAAACAGATGTTACGCCCTTGTTGGCGCTTTTACTTGAAAGTCAATGGTTGCCGTGGTTGCAAGATGAAAGAGAACCAGAACTTCAGTAGCTACTCTCAGTGCTAGTGGTTCAGTTGGAACCTGTCTCTCTTTGTATGTGAATATCAAGTAGTAAAACTAGCATTTTTGTAAAGTTTGAAAACTTAAACTGTGAAAAACCTAAATGAGGAATGGCTGCAACAGGTAAAACAGACTTTACAGACAAAATATGAGGATGAAGTTTTATCTGCTAAGATGAAAAAAAACTGTACCATTGTCATGAAGGGAATCACTAGATTTAAATATATTTAAAAACATGCAGATTATTATTAGAAAATATTTACTCGGGTTTCAAATCATGAAAAATATTTTTCATTGAAAAAAAAAAAAACAGTTCAATATTTGATATAGCTAATACTGTTAGGAACAGTTTGAGAGAGCTTCCAGAGTCAAAGGTAGGTACTTATAATACATAAAATAAGAGTGTTTGACTTCAATGTTTACAGAATAGATGTCATATAGCATGAGGAGCTCTTGAAAACTGAGACCATGTATTACTACCTACTACTACTATACCTTTTAACTGTGAAAAATAACTTGGCTCATACTCTGAGTGTATCAACAAACAAAATGAGGACGTCCTACACATGCAGTCAGTGCTGAGACAGGACTTCTTATATGAAGTAATTTTCCAGGACAGGATGAGATTTCCTTGTTTGTGTGAGTCTTAATGTTTGAATTCTGAATACTAACCATGTGCTCTGTCTGTCCACTTTAACAGCACATCCTCTAATGGTAGGGCAGGTCCTGCAGAGCAACTCCACTCATTACACCATCCTCCAATTTATTGGAGAAGGCAGCTTCGGAGAAGTGGCAAAGTGCTGGGCTGATAACAGCAGCAGCGCAGTGGCGGTAAAAATTCTGAAGAAGGAGTTTTTGCAAGACATAGAGGATGAGGTAGGTGTTTGGATCTCTCCTAGTTTTTTGGCCTCCAACAGGACTATGAACTGTTGAGGTACAGCGATATAAAGGTGATCTAATAGTGCTTCTTTCCTTTCAGGTGTCCATGCTGAAGACCATCAGCTCATTGAATGCAGACAACATCAATGTGGTTAAATTCTACGAACAATTTCAATACTTGGGCTATAACTGCCTTGTCTTTGAGTTGTTGGACGTGGATTTATCCCATCTAGTCTGTTCAATTAAAGTACACAATATCCGCCCCATTGCAGAGCAGGTAAGAATCGTTTTAATCCCATGGTAATGCTTGCTAATTGATTTAAGAAAGCTTGATGTGCAAACCTGATCTTAAACATCTGAATAAGAGAAACTCTATTCTAATCATGTCTTTTCTAATTGTGTCTCTATAGCTGTTGGTGGCATTGCAGGGACTAAAGTCTGTAAGGGTCATGCATGGCGACATCAAGCCCGACAATGTTATGTTGGCCGACATAGACGAGGATCCAGTCAGAGTGAAGCTGGTTGACTTTGGAATGGCTTCTTCATTCTCTGCCATCTGTCCCGGGATGATTCTTCAGCCCATCGGCTACAGGTATGAGGGTGTCACCCTGAATTACTTCTGTGTTTTTGTAACAAACCTCTGTCATTATAGTGTTTGTAGTTAATGCTAAGCAACATTTTTCTAAAGTGTATTTCATTCATTTTGCGTCGCAGGGCCCCAGAGGTTTGTCTTGGCCTTCCATTTTCAGGAGCCATTGACATGTGGGGAGTGGGCTGTACGCTGGCCTTTCTCTACCTCAATGATCATCTCTTTCCTATCCACTGTGAATACCTCATGGTAGGTCTTTTCTTTTTTTATATACATCATCCCTCCATCCATTTAATGACACGTGTTCTCTTTTCCACATGTATAGTAAGTCTTGAGTAACTGCCCCTAATATGTGTAATTGTGTGTTCTTTCTGCAGATGAAGTGCATGGTGGAGATGCTGGGCATGCCGTCGAAATACCACCTCCGCTTTGGCATGTACAGCCAGAGATTCTTTTGTAAAGAGGATGAATTTGGCACACAATGGAGGCTGCTGGTAAAACATAGTTTTCATTGTTGTTGAACCTTGATTGTTGCCCTAAACTTCTCATAAACCCTTTTCATTGTTGTTGTGTTTCCACAGACCCCAGAAGAATACTCATCTAGAAACAAAAAGAAAGCAGAGGAGTGGCCCAAATCTCGTGCTCATTTCTCATCATTGGATGACCTGCTCTATGTAAGTGTTCTCTACGGTATTTGAGTTCAAATACTTAGTAGAGATTTCTTCTTTAAAATGCAACCCACCTTAGAAATGCGTTAATGAGCTGAATTTATTCACGTTTTTTTTTTTTTTTTTGTTATGTCATGAGCAAGATAGGTGTGAACTTGTGCATTGACCTAACTCTTATTTTTTTTTTTTTTTGAATCTAGATCTCTGAAGTAGAGGATGCTGAAGAAATGGAAGACAGGAAGGTGTTCATCGACTTCCTAAAAGAGTTGTTACATCTGGATGGGGATCTGAGAATCTCTCCTGTTGAGGCTCTTCAGCATCCCTTTATCACAGGGTCATACCTGAGCCAGCCCAGGAGCCAGACAGCAGAGAATAGTGAGTGACTGCACTGTGGAGACAATCACGCACATGGTGATCAACTAGTTGTTCTATTGAATTTCTATATAATCTTTTTTTTTATTTTTCCTCCTACTAAAGAAATAGATGACATTACTCTTTCATCTGGCCAAGATGGGCACAGTAAGAAACATGAAACAGAAAATGGGGATGATGAGTCCCCACTGTCTCCTGCAAACAACAAATGTGGACATTGTGAGACACATGTATCAGAAGATTGGATTGAGGATGTCCCACGTTCTCCTGTGAAATTGTTTCCCTCTTCTAATGGACCTAATGCAGAAGGCGTCTCCTTCCCTGCCTCCAACTCTATGAGGTTCTCGGGCAGATTCCTGAAACGAGTTCAGAAGTTCTTCTCTCGACTTTGGACAGGGCGTGCTGAACTTTTAAGAGAGAGAGTGAGAGAAAAAGTGAGAAAGAGAGAGAAAGCCAAAGAGAGAAAGCAAGAGAGTGAGAGAGAGAGAAAAAGCCAGAGAGAGAGAGAGAGGGGGAGTGTGTCAGTAAGGAAGTTCTTCTCTCGACTTCAAAAAAGATTTTCAGGTTGCTTGTCTTCCTCTGTGAAGGAGTAATTAGTTTTTATTCTTTGTTTGTTTAGTTCTTTGTATAATTGCATGGTACATGTATATTTGTAAATAAATGTATTGAATGAATAATCTAGATCTCAAACCTTCTTTATTTCCACACTACTTTTTGTCATTTTGACCCTTTTCAAAATATATTTAGCCACTGATACAATAATAGATCATATATTTCATATATTTAGAATTGGTAAAACATTTGTGATGGTAGAAAATCTGATATATGGGGCTGTTTTCATGTGAATGGTGGCAGAGGGAAAGAGGCTGTTTTTGTGTCTGGAGGTTCTGGTCCTGATTGACCGAAACTTTCTTCCTGAGAGATTGAAACAGTTTATGACCGGGGTGGGAGGGGTCGGCAACAATCTTTCCTGCACGCCTCAGAATCCTGGAAGCGTACGGGTCCTGAAGGGAGGGCAGATTGCAGCCGATTATCTTCTCTGCAGAGTGGATGATACTCTGCAGTCTTGCCTTGTCTTTGGCCGTATCTGCAGCGTACCAGATGGTGATGGAGGAGCAGAAGATGGACTGGATAATGGAGCTGTGGAAGTTCACCATCATCTTTGTTGGCAGACTGAACTTCTTCAGCTGCCGCAGGAAGTACATCCTCTGCTGAGCTTTTCTGACAAGGGAGCTGATGTTCAGCTCCCACTTGAGGTCCTTTGTGATGATGGTCCCCAGGAAGCAGAAGTACTCCACAGAGCTCACTGTAGAGTCTCCCAGGGTGAGGGGGGTGAGGGGGGCTGGGTTCTTCCTGAAGTCTGCTATCATCTCCACTGTCTTTAAAGCGTTGAGCTCCAGGTCTTTTTTTTGGGGGGGGTGCACTTTGGCACCCTTACAGCAGAGGGCACCCTCGGTAGCCGCATGGTTTTCCTGGATGCAGGCCCGGCCCACTTTTACAAAAGATACACAATGCAGTGGCTCGCATATCTCTGTCTTTAGTTTACAGCCTTTTTACTCACTTGCCTGAGACATTTTCACAGTACGTTATTATTATATAGTGCAAAACACAATCACTGCATATATAGGGGATTTTTTTAAAATGCCGTCAAAGTATCAGACGAAATCAAGCAGGATAAGCAGGTTAAAGAGATTTGGCATTACATTGCTACCTTAAGTTATTATTAGATAATTAAGTGTTATTTTGACTTTGTTATAAACTTCATTATTTTCTTTGAAATGTAAATATTTGACAATCAAGATAATCAGTTCACTTTTGAAATAAGAATCATTTTAAATTTAAAGGCAAGCCAACCAACCAACAACCAATCAACCAACCAACCAAAATCACACCATCATTTCCCAATATATTTGAAAACTAACACAACCTACAGCTTTTCTGCCACCAAAATGAATAATTTGAGGATACCACCCAATACCAGTGGTATAGGATTTAAAACACACTTTAAATGAGTTTTCTCCTTTTTCTTCTTAGTCAATCAATTTGCAACCAATCATGATTGAATGTGGCAGGATTTATTGTAAATCAGTAGTTGGCACTTTTGCTTCAAAGCAGGAAGGCCCTGGGTTTGACTCCTGGACTGAAGCTGTGATCTTTCTGCATGTAGTGTGCACGTTTTCCCTGTGTTCAGGATTCAAGATTCAAGATTTGTATTTGTCACATGCTCATACAGATGTGCAGTGAAATGTAAAAGACTGTCCCGCAAGGCCATGCAACAACAAACACTCAATTTAGTAATGCACATATTTGCAGAAAAAATATAACACAAAGCAAAAAATAAAAAGCGTTATTTGAATGCACAAAACATAAAACACAGAATAGAATACTGTAAACAGTGCAAAGTGTCATCATGTAAAATATGCAAAGTGCAAAGTGACCGGGGTCCAGTTAAATAGCAATGTAAAGTAGTTTAAAAATGATAATTGAATGTATAGAATATAAAAAAATATAAAAATGTTATATTGTCCAGAGGTGTCAAAGTGCAATGTGCAGATCTATGTTTTTTAACTGAGGACAGCATGAGGAAAGAAGCTCTTCCTGAGTCTTTCTGTGTTCACTCTGATGTGTCGGAGGCGCCTGCCAGAGGCTAGAATTGTTTGCGTCAAACTCATTTTAGTTCAAGGATCAAATATGGTAACCTTGCCTGCAAGATGGATTCTCCTGGTGTTTACAAACACCAGGGCTGCGTCTGAACAGTCCCTCCTATCTGCTTTATTATCCACTGTTCCTTCATCCCCGGAATTGTTTAACTCATTTAGTGGGGTTAGAAATTTTGAAAATGGCTGGCACTGAATGAGTTAAATGGGGACCATGATAAAGAGTGTTCGAGTTCTCTTTAAGCCCAGGAATAGAGGCTCAATGTTTCCTTTTTTACCTCCTTTAGCCTAGGAAACACTGATGCATCCCTTACCAAAAGAGAAGAAATAATTCTGACCCACAATTCCTTGTGGCGACAACATTTAAAGAGAAATGCACACCTGAGCACTGATAAATAACGGAGATCATTCAAGTTCAATGCAATAATATGTCTTGAACAACTTAAAATAATCTAGAACCCATATATTATTATATGTAAGACATATTATCAGATTATAACTGACATAAAAAAGACACTGTGGTTCAAGAATAAGAAATCAGAGACATTTGTAGCCACATTATGTTTTATTCAACATAATTCATATTTGTGAGCAGAAGGTGAGTGTGAGCAACCATTCTCAATGTGACGTTCTTTTAGTTTCACTTTTATTCCTCATAGCCTGGTAACCTCTTTTCCTTTGATTTACATTCAAACCTTGTGATTTTTTTTATATTATATCAGCGTAAAGTGTTATAAATGTGGTTTTAGTCCATTTTCAGAATTTTTAGTTTTTTCACCACAGTGGATGTCACTAATCTTCGCAGCCGTCAGCGTATTACGTCACATAGTGGAAGTGCTCTGATAGTCAAAGCAAACGTGATTGCCGTTTCCTAACCCTGTGATGTCATCCACAGGTAGTGTTGAGTTCAAGACCACACTATCCAAGACCAAGATTTGCCCGAAACCAAGACTTGCCCGAGACCAGAATGCGCCGAGACCAAGACAAGACCAAGACTTTCGGGAGCCGAGACCAAGACCAAGACCAAGACCATGAACATTTTTTTTTAAAATTGAAAAAAATATATAAATAAATGAAATTTTGACAAGGTTCGACAGTTAAATAACATTCTCTCTTTAATTTTAGTTTCTTTTAAATACATTTGATGGAGAAAAAAGGTGCCTGCAGAAAATTAACTAAAATATTAAAACTACTACTGCTACTGATAAATTCACAATTATTCTACACATTTGAAAACAAGATTTTTATGTTAGCTGAATGTACAGTAAAAAGTAATGTAATGTAATGTAAAAGTATTTCTGCCAAGAAAAAACATGGCTGGTCACCTACACACCGCAGAGTGTTTCCTCTTTGTTAGGGTTGGGCATCGTTTGGCTTTTAATGATTCTGATTCCAACAGTTCTTGTTGAGTAAGATTATTATTATTCTGGATACAGCAACACCAAGGCCCAAGTCAGTAGGAACCGGACCCCAGGCCAGAAGGATCTGGAACAGAAGCAGCACCGGCTGCAGCCCGCCCAAGGATGACGGCCACATCCCCAGCCGCCTGGGGCACCAAGGGGACGCTGCAAGTCGGAGCACCGGCCGAGCCCCCCAGATCAGCAGTGTATTTTTATTATGGGAGATGTTCTTATGTCACCTGCTGTCCTTTAACATAAGGTGGAAAAGTGGTGGAAAGGTTTTATAAGTGGTGAAAATGTCTTGAAAGTGGGAAAAAATGTGCAGAAACGGCATTTGAGAATTGGCAGAATTTGGAGTAATGTATTAAAATGCTTTAATAGTACCCAAACTAAATATCCATACTTTAAACACCAAATATCCAAGTGTCCTAAACATAAAGCCATATTTAAACAAGAAATAATAAAATATATTTTTCATAAATATGAGTGCAGTGCTCATAGGAACAGGGGCGGAGCTACAGGGGGGGCTGGGAGGGCGGCACGCCCCCGGCCCGGTAGGAGATAGGACTCAGGTAGCTGGGCCTCTACCACGGCTCAGGGGAGCTGGAGAAGGCGGGCCCTCATGACTTGTGCCCAGAGACGCCCAGAGTCTGTTTAACATCACCCATCATACAGATTTATACAGGTGTTATATAGACCCATTCTGTGTGATGTATGCATATTAAATTAGGTGAATGCGTGCGCAAGCTCGGTTCAAAACAACCTGAGAACTGCATTTTTTTATCAGTACATGACTTTTCTTTCTTCTAAAAACAACACGATGCCATCATGTTTTATTGTTGATTTCACAAATAGGAGAACCAACAATCCAGGACTTACAGGGGGCGCTGTTTAGCTCAGTGGGTAGAGCGCCCGCCCCATGTACAGAGGCTATAGCTCCTCACCTGCAGCGGGTCCAGGTTCGATTCCGGCCTGGGACCCTTTCCTGCGTGTCATTCCCTGCTCTCTCTGACCCCCTTTCCTGTCAAGCAACTGTCATATAAAGGCCTGGGCTAAGAGCTAATCCTAACCACTCCATATAAGGAACAGACCAAATAAAAAACACGTCTTACTGTCATGAAGCCACAGAGAGCCATCGATTTGTTTATGGTCAGATTTAACACTTTACTATGGAAGAGTAAAAGTTAAACATGTCACACGTTGTGTGAAATAAATGTTAACATAAATAATAATGTCACTATTAATCCGTCCAAACTTGCGAAACGTAATATTTTTAAATTATATTTCACGTGTTCACAGACAAAGCTGGTCCCATTAGTCTAATGTAACTATTGAGATTATTACACCTAAATATACTAAATGATTAAATCATCAGCTTGATCTGGTTTAATTATAGGAAATCAGAGTTATTTATTAACCATAACTTTATGTAACTCATTATCAGATACATACCTGTCAAGTTTTGGAATTGAAAATAAGGGAAATTTTCTGGCGCCCACTACGAGACGTCCCACCCACTTAACCAAGCTCCAGTCTCCCTTATATTTTAAGATAGATGTATAAGAAATGTAAAATACCCACTTGTCAACCACTTACTAAATACAATTATGTGATTAGAATCCGGTAGGTCGACCTTTATTAACATTAAAATGCTGTGAACATTCCTCCTAGGGCTGGGTGATATGGACCAAAACTCATATCTCAATATATTTTCTCAAAATGATGATATACGATAAAAATCTTGATAATTTTATCAAATAAAGTCTGACCAGAAAGACAATTCTGGGTTAAATTTGCTGATGCAAAAATTTATTAACAAACAGCTGCACAATATGTGCACTCATCAATCATCTAAATGAGCTTTACATGTTCTCCTATAGTATTTTGTTTCATATGATACATGAAATATTATAGTTTTCTATATCGCCAAAATAGAAAACTCGATACATCTTGAATCTCGATATATTGCCCAGGCCTAATTCCTAAATTATAAAACAGCCTAAATAAAAACATAAATGTGTATATGAAGCACGTGTTTATTTAATAGACTTACAGTTCATATACAAGTCAACACGTTGCATATTTACTGTTAATTTCACATTGCTTGTCTTTAAGTTAAAGATTAACATTTTATTTTCATTATATAATTTCTGATATTTTTTCATGCTCACTCGTGGTTCTCTGGTATTCACTAATGACTTATTAAACACATTTATTACAGACTTTACATTCTTTAACACTTTTTTAAAGCAGTGTAAATTTGTGGCGCTTGTGATTGATTGATTTTTCATGGTGACTTCCGTCATTCCTTCCACTGTGGTAGATGTTAAAATCTCAGTTATTAATCTAACAGAACGTGTAACTGTGTCACATCCTGCTGCTCTTTAGGAAGATAAACTCACTGTCACATTTCACAACGTATTTACACCAGTTCTTAGTTTTTTTTCGCTGGAACGTCTTCATTCATTCATCTGTTTTCTGAGTTGTTTCCGGGTTTGTTGCCGCTGTCGGTACTAATCTCGCGAGAACTGCCACTCAGGACACTTCAGATGGCAGTTCTTGCGCGGCTAGTGACGGCGTTCAGTTTAGTAAGACATCTTTTAATTATTATTACATTAAAATATGGGATAATTATGGGAAAATACTAATTCCAATCTACGACGTGACAAGGGTCCCTTGTCACTGACGGGCACGTGGCGTTCGCATAGGCTCCACCTCCTCCCTTGTAGTATGGCCACTACGAGAGCACAAGGCTGTTCGCCAGCTCGTGGCGCTCGGGCCTAATAAAATAGCACAAAAACAGCAACAAGAGTACACAAAAAAAACTGCAACAAAAACAAACAAAACACAGAAAAGAACAAATCACCTGCACGGTGAGTGATTAGGTGCAGTAAACAAAGTGAATAAAGAAGCCATTTCTGAATCAAAGCTGCTGATTCTCAAGAAGGAGCTCATTCTGCATCCTTTCACTTTCATTTCTTCAGCTGATGGCTTATTAGTAGTTAGAGAGAAACAGGAAGTGAGAGTGAAAGCCATCAATGCCCTGACAGTTGCACACAATAAGCAAATGTGGGAAAGTCCCAGAAAGCCTCACAGAGCAGAGCTCTGTTTGGAACTGTGTGAGCACCAGGCATAGGACAAGAGTAACACACACAGGAAGTCATAGGAATAATAAAACACACACACACACACACACACATACTGAAGCTCTGATGTGGATTCATAAAACTCATATTTGATACAAATTCAATGAGTGTTTTTCCAATCAAATGAGATCAGAGATAGGATACTTTTATCATGGTGGGCAGAGCCACAGACATGTGATTGAATCTGATCACGTCACATGATCAACATTCATGTCAACATTAGAACAGTGACCAATCAGAGCACTATGACAGGAAACAACAAAGAGCTTGTGTGGTTTTTTTGTGTGTTGTTTTGTGTATATTTTTGTCCTTTTGCATGTTTATCTATAAATTTTGTGCATTTTGACTATAAGGCACACTTAAAATCCTTTAATTTTCTCAAAAATTGACAGTGCGCCTTATAATCAGGTGCGCCTTATGTATGAAATTAACTACTGTGCTTCAACATACTGAACTGAAAAAGTGAGTGTATTGTTCTGTATTTTATGTGTTAACGATGTTGAGAATTATTGTTAATGAGTTGAATAAAGTTTGACTTATTTGACTATTTTATTTCACTTAATGCGTCTTAATAATAATAATATTAATAATAACAAACCGGTGCGCCTTATAGTCAGAAAAATACGGTATATTCTTTGGTTGTTTTGTTTACATTGTAGGATCTTGTATCTTTCCAGTAAATATGTTTATATTTATTATTAATTATTTATGTTAATGGTCCAATTGTATATTTCTGTTGTTGTTTTGTGTGTTTTTGAAGTCATTCTGTGTATTTTTGTTATAAATTTAGTGAATTTTTGTCATTTTGGAGTCATTTTCTTATCATTATGTATATTTTACTTTTAGTTTGTGTATTTTGTTGTTTTGTATATTTTTCTGTCATCGTGGGCCTGTACTACAAATCTAGATTTCGGGCTAAATCTTTGTGATAACTGAGGCTGAACACCTAACCTAGTCAGGACCAGGTTATGAAGTGGATAAGATCTGAGCGAGTACAAAAGAAGATCCTGGTTGGAGTTAATATCTCACTTTGTAATAAAGGAACTCTCTGATGGATAATGTTTGGTTATGTGAAGCCCTCTAACATAGATAAATCCAGGCATCACTTGCTGTATCTAGCTTCGTAGTACAGGCCCTGTGTGCATTTTTGCATGTTTTTGGGGTCATTTTGTGTATTTTTCTTATCGTTATGAATAATTTACTTTTATTTTGTGTGTTTTTGGAGTGATTGTGTAGTTTTGTTATCATTATGTATACATTTCACTTTTATGTTGTATGTTTTTGGAGTCATTTTGAGTATTATTCTGTCATTTTGAGTATTATTCTGTCATTTTGAGTATTATTCTGTCATTTTGAGTATTTATCTGTCATTTCGTGGACTGAGGGACGTTTGCTCTACAAACAAAAATATGCAGTTTAAACTTTACAACGCGTTTACTAAGCAAGCATCTTGTTGTGTATATTTTACTTTTATTTTTGTGTAGTTTTGGAGTGATTTTGTGTATTTTTGTTATAATCATGTATATTTTACTTTTATTTTGTGTATTTTGTATGTTTTTGGAGTGATTTTGTGTATTTTTCTTTTCATTCTGTCTATTTGTGAAATGCAGGACCAGCAGAGTCAAAAACTCTTTCTTCCCCTCTACCATTAGACTCCTAAATGAGTGATCAGAGTCTAACAAACTATTCATCCCCCCCCCCCAACACACCTCCCCCACCCCTTCCCCACTTAACTTACACACCACCTGCATTCACACTTTAGACGCGCCCATGCATAGCGAACACTATGTCTTTCTATTATGAAACAGCTTTTTGCACATACCATTGTATATATCACCTCTACTTTCTGTATAGTTAATATATTTGTATTTTGCACATTTATGGAGTTAAACTTTCAATGTGTTCACTAAGCAAGCATGTAAAATAATAATGAATATACCTATTAAAGATCTTTTCTAGTTGATTTGTGTTATTGTTGTCAATCTGTGGGAGGTTTTGTTGTTGTAATTTTTTTGTATCCCAATTGTCATATTGTGCATTTTTGACCTAATTGTGAATAGTTTTCTAGTTGGTTTGTGTGTTTTTGTAATGGTTTTGTGTATTTTCGTATCATAGTCCTGTCCAAGTGCTGTACATTTTTTGTCAAACTGGATGGATTTAAGCCAAAGACGAAAAATAAACCCAAATAAAACATTTTGCTCAGATTTAAGGCTGGTTTGTATGTGTTTTGTCTAATTGGGAGGATGTGATGTTTCCTGGGTTTGTTTCTAATCAGACATGGGGCCAAAAAGACACAAAACAACAAAAAACACAAAATTACTCAAAACATATAGAAATTACAAAAAAAAATTGCACAAAAGCACAACAGATGAGATGCACACACATTTACTCACAAAAAACAAATAAGACAACAACAAAAATAGAAAAAAAACAAACAAAATGAGAACAGAAATGACTCTGAAACACAAAATGAAAACAAAAATACACAAGTTTACTCATAACATCCCACACAAAATACTCAAAATGCACATACTGACTAACAACACACAAAGCAAACACAAAAACAACAGACATGGTGTAATTTTTGGCAGCTACCAAAATGACAGAAAACTATACAAAACAGCAAAAATATGCAAAATTACTGCTAATGCGTAACAAAAAAAACACAAAATGAAAGAAATGCATACAAAACATAAATACTAGGGCTGTAGTCAACCAAGGAAACCAAGGAAATGGTTGGTCGACCAAGACTATGGCACACGTCGCGGTTAGTCGACCAAAAAAAATAAATAACTAAACTATATATATTTGACAATAATGCTTTATCTCCAACATAATAAACCATAGAAAATAAAATACAATAAACAGGAACTGATTCCCTGAGAAAACTATATTTGTATGCATTTTATGACATCACTGGTGTTTTATGAGATTGGATGTGATCTCTCCTTTGTATGTATATAATTTGTAAATATTGTTTGTAGATTGCAAATATCTCTGTAAATAAAAAAAATAAAAATAAAAAAAGACTGCTCTGAGTCTGTGTGGAAAAAACAAACAAAAAAGTATTCCCTCCTTTGGCTCCTATAGCTGGTGACAGCACCTGCACAGTGGATCTCCTATTGCTTTACCGTCTCTGCCTCGTTTAATTTAGTTTAGTTTAGTTTATTTGTTTATTTGAGCAGTTAAAGTTCTGCTCAAAAGGAGTGGGCCGAAGCAAGAGCTTATAAAACCAAAATAGTTCCAAATGAACTTTTGGAGTTTGGTTTTTTGAGCAAAATTAGTGATGCCACTGACGACGACGCCGCCGCGGCAAACTCGCCGCTCGGGCCCGGAGCTTCTGCCATGAGTTGTGTCGTGTTTGTGACTGTAAGCCGTGCGCGTGTCCAGGTGAGACAGAACTCTAGCTTGTTGTTTGTTTTGAAGCAAGTTCCTGTTGAAGCGGAGCTGTCTTCAGTTCCTTCATGCCGGCAGAAACACATGAACAGCCAATCAGCTAACGGACGGCCACACCCAGCATGCAGAAACAGCCTATCATAACTCCGGACGTCACCAGTAACAGGCAAACAGCTAATCATTCAGCAGCTGTGGAGTTCGGTTGCAATGGTTGCAAAACTGGCACCAGTAGTATCGTAATCCACGATAATACCATCGTGTAGAATTTATAGTATAGTAGGAACCGTTACAATTTGGCACCGCTGGGTACCGTGGGTATCGTGAGTATCATGAAATAGGGATGTAACGATTCACTAAACTCCCGATACGATTCGATTCACGATACTGGGTTCACGATACGATTCTCTCACGATTAATTTTACAAAATGGGACTGTACTTAAATGACTGAAAAATATTCCTTTATTTTTTGGGGGGAAAAAAAACTAGAAAATACTGTACTATTTTCATTTTATTTTTTATTGTCAAAAGAATCCCTTGATGAACTATTCAAACAATGCAATTTAACTAAAAATAAATCTTGAATGAAATAAATAAAGGAAGAATACAAATGAAGAAGCCAATTCATTTAAATTATGGTTCCATAGTAAACAATACAAAACTGCATAATAGTTGTTTTTCTTTTTAAAAGTGAAACTGAAAATGTATTTTGTGACTTAACAATTGGACCTTAAAAAAAAAAAGTCTGCACTGTATTTGTGTCAGATATTTGTTTGAACCAGCAGAGGGCGATGGTAACACAGTGGTCGGTTGGCATGCAGCTAAGTGCAGTGAAGAAGAGATGCTACGCTAGCAGACAGGGTTAATAGAAAAACGTGACTTTTACAGATATTCACTTAATATTACAGATATTCACTTAATATTACAGATATTCTTTTGGTGCTAAAGGGGTAAGGAATCATTTATGAATATGTTTAAGAGTAGAAGGCAGCCAGAAAGAAAGTATTAGCAGATTTCGCCCGCCGCCATGACTTCTGGATAACCCTCTGCTGGTTAAAAAAAAAGTACTGCGATTCAATTTTCACAGCATCGATGTGAACCTTGATACCTATGAATCGATTTTTAACTGCCTTATGATTAATTGTTACATCCCTATCATGAAACTATAATTATAGGCCAATCTCCTCTTTTAGACACCGAACATACTAATTTTTCCAACGCTGGATCTCTTCGCTAACAGCAACAACAATCCAGGTTGATTGGCAGGACGTTGGGACCGGAAGTCCTTGCCCACACAAACTGTAACAGGAAGTTATTAGACGCCATATTGTGCACGTAGCCAATTACCAAAACATTTATAACATAACAAATGGCACAACTTTAAGAAAGTTTACACCTAATAACTACAGAATAAGACGATCTGTTGGGGTTTAATTAAAGCAATGGTTCAGTGTTTTGTAACGTGTTAAAGGATGTTTATTTACTCCAAAATGTTGGACTGTACACTTAATTTTCTTAACATATTATAATAAGGCCGACTGTATGTTAAAGCAGCCGGTTTTAAAATCTTAAGGCTCCAAAATACTACTGTACCAAATCCTCCATCCATCCATACTGTACATCTACTCTGATATATATATACTGTATACTGTAAGTTTGACCACGTATAACATAACACAACTACAGGGTTATGACAGCAGTTTACTATCAGTCCAAATAAAACAAATTATTTTGAACAGAAATACAGTCAACCTCATATCATTTATTCTCACCCAAACAAAACTGACATATGTACCAAGCAAAATAAAATAGTAAATACAAAACAAAAAAGCAAAAATAGATTAAAATCCAATAAGCTTGTGCTTATATTGTCCCTTTTCTCAGCCATGATATTAAAAAATTAGATAAATGATATTGTTACATAAAAATATAGTCCTTAAATTGTGCACAAAAATAAATTACCATCCTTTCTGAAGCTACTTAGCACAGCAGCTAACTAGCGATTAGCTTAAACAGTGATTAGCATTATAGTAACATTCCCTCAGAAAATACAACTTAACAAGACATTAAAACGTATATTCCATGACAGTCAATTACAGTACAGTCAGTGTTACACCATGAATATTTTCAGCTCACCTAGCAGGGAATATTTAAGTAGACTGTATGAAGCAGGCACGGATGGAGACGACAGACAACACACGTGTCTACCACAGCTAGAACCATCTGAGCATGCGCAGACTCTGCGCCGGTTGCCATGGTTTTAACTGTCGTAAACACAACTAATCAGAAGATGAAAGCAGCTTCTGAAGTAGTTCTAAGACAAAGTCTGGTGATAAACTACATGTTTTATTCTCCCCATTTGAGTCAATAACTAAAGACGGACACAAACAAATAAAGTAAGTGTAATATTTTAAATATGCATTTTACATTGTGACCACCAGAGGCTCCCCGTGAGCAATGTGTGAGTTTTTACAGCAACATGACTTTTTTTTTTCTTCCAGGATTGAATTACTTGAGTTTTGTCAGATTAAGTTTGGTTTTAAAACACAGGATAAAATTACTTTTTTTTGTGTGTAAGTCAGTTTTAATGTTGGTATAATTTTACATTCATAAGTGCAGACAATGAAACTTGTAGCAACGTTTTTCAAAATGTATAATTATTTTTTTTATGGATAAAAAGTAAATTTAATAGGCAAGTGTTAAATTAGAGTTTGTTTCTCTTCCTTTGAAAATAAATGATATTCTTAAATGTATCTCACCTGAAAGATATGAAAGAAGATGTGTGTGTTTGCTGATCACTCAAAAGACTATAGAAATGTTAAATAATATCTAACTATATAATGATTTCTTACATCAAACTTTTGATATTTATCTGATTAACTGTTCAGTTTGTGATATTCATAGTAACTTTATGTTATTTACATGTAAGCAAACAAAAATGTTGTGGATTTTATTATAGGGTTGGGATTTTAGGTCAGGATTCTGGTTTTCTATCTCTTGACATTTTTACACCTTGTTTGGTTTTATTTGTTTTATGTATATCATCATATAAGTTTTTATTATTTTACTTATAGAGGATGAGGAACGAGATTGCAGCGGTGGTTTCCTTCTTGAAAAGGCTGGTGAAATTAAAGAATAAGGTGGAGGTGGAGAAAATGGATTTGTTTGCTGAGAGGCTAACAGTGGCGCTGCAGGAGAAGTTTGAGGGACACTGGGTCCCTGAAAAGCCCAGCAAAGGCCAGGCGTACAGGTACGCTCAGCGGGACACCCATGGTTTGTGGGTCATTCCGTCTCTTTAAAAGTGTGATAATGGAATAATTAAGGAACAATTGGTAAACATTTCAGAATTCTTTAAGACCAAAGTGCATGTGATGTCCTGAAAATGTGTTGAAATGACATGGAGTGACCCTAGCTGTCCTCTGGTCAGCCTCAGCAGCTAAAAGCGCTGATCCTTGTGTGTTTTTCAGGTGCATCAGAGTGAACGCGTTCCACAAATATGACCAGGAGCTGCTGCGTGCCTGCAGTGAAAGTGGGGTTCACTACGGTGACCTGGGGCTGCCCTGGGAAATCACTCTTTGGGTGGATCCAGGAGAGGTTTGTGGCAGGTGAGGAACAAAAACACACAATTATTCTTCACTCTGTTTTTTAGACTTTCTATTCCTAGGTTTAGTTTATTGGTTTATTCAGAGCATAAACACTATACACTCTGGTCAAACCAAGCTTATGTTTAGCCCCACCCACATTTGACGTCTGTTTTACAAAATACAATATTAGTTGATAATCAAGAAAAATTATATACATTAAAGCCTCTGATTATTCGTGATCATGGAATTCATGTTCTGAATCAGAAAATTAAATCCAAACCTTTTTAGTTTTTGCTTTTTATTTAAAATCTGGTCCCAATATGACATGGAAATGCCTCACATGCATGTTTTGGGACAATATCATGCATATACATGCAATTATTCTTCCATAAATAGCGAGTGTTACATACACAATCTTGATCATAATCTCACTCTATGTAAACACATGACTGGGTGGGATTTTGCGCAAAACTTGAGTCCAAATGAAACAAATGACACAGACTAAACCCTCATGTTTTGAGACCATATCAAACATTTCCAAGATATTTTCCTGTAAAATGGGAGGCTGGCCGTTTTAACATTTATTCTGATATGTGGGAGGGGTCAGATATGGTATGTTCATGTCAGATATGTGTGTCTGGGGTCATACTATTAAATTAAATGGTTTGTCATTGAACTGACATGTTTTTTTTGTGTGTGTGTGTGTGTTATTGTTGCACAGGTACGGAGAGCAGAATTTCCATTTCTCAATTGCCACATTTTTCCTCCGATAAGGATGAGATGACATCGGACTATCACTCGGGTTCATCTGATGAGGGGAGCACACGTTCCTCCCCCCTCACCGTCACCAACAGGAAGTGCCAGGTAACCCAGGGAGCAGAAGCCCACACCCCCCTCACTTATTCTTAAACTGTTGGTGCTTCTGTGTTTGAACTGATCTTCAACCTTTTCTTCCCCAGGCGTTAAATCCAGATGCTCCAGCTTGGGAACCCAAAAAGAAGCTGTCAGGAATGGTTCATAAAATTCCATAGCCTCAGCACAGCTACCGGTGCCTCCTCCACCAGAGCCAAGGCCCCCCTCCTTATCTTTTGAGGGTCTTTTTTATTTTCTTTTTTTGAACAATATATCAATGTACAGTAACGGTCTTTTTTATTTTTATTTTTTTTTAAACAATGTACAATAAACATATGTCCAATTTTACATTTTCTTTGATTTTACTTCATAAACATTAAACAGAAATTTACTGGTAGCTGCCAAACAAAACAAAAACTACACAGACAAAACATTTCAATAAAATTAAAAAATAAAACTCATATGCCTATAAATAAAAGTAAATAAGTGAACAAAAATAAAGAGGGTTTGAGGAGGAGAGGGGGTAGGGGGAGTCAGTGGGGTATTCAGAGGCTGTAGTTGTAGGTCTTTCAAAGTAATCCAGGAAAGGGCGCCATAATTTATCAAATTTATCTTCAGATCCATGAACTGTGTAGTTAATGTTTTCCAAATCCATACAGGACATAACATCTTTTATTCATTGTGAATGTGAAGGGGCCGTGGAATCTTTCCACTTAAACATTATAAAATCTCTGGCCTATAATAAAGAAAAATGTAGCACTCTGAGCTGCTTTTTTAGCAAGTTAAGATCCAGGGCTACACCAAAAATAGCACAGGTTGGATCTGGCCTAATTTGGTGATGCAGGACATTGAAAATTGTGTGAAAAACTGAGTTCCAAAAATTGACCAATGAAGGACAGGACCAGTACATGTGAAGCAATGTACCAGGTGCTCTACCACACTTTCCATTAGTTGGGTCCACATCCGATACATGCGCGCTAACTTAGCCTTGGACAAGTGCACACAATGAACTATCTTGAATTGAATGAGTGTGTGTCGAGCACACATTGATATAGTGTGAACCTGGCCATGGATAGACTCCCACATATCATCCGTAATGGTAGTATTTAAATCGTGTTCCCATTTATATTTAAACGCATCAACAGAAAAACATTGTAAATGTGAAATTAAGTTGAACAGAACCGATATTGCTCCCCTAGAGGTTGGTTTGACTGATAAAAAGTTGTCGACAGAATTATCTGGAGGTTTTTGAGAGGAATTGTGCTGTCATACTCTACACATAGTGTCTAACCTGTAAAAAATGGACAAAAGTGAGTAAAGGCAATACAAAATTTGGTTGAAAATAAAGAAAACTTTGCAAATTGTCCATCTAAATATAGATCAGCGAAACATTTTAAACCTTTTCTGTTCCAAATGTGAAATACACTATCCGTCATTGAAGGAACAAATAATTGATTTGAAACAACCAGACTTTGAAGTGAAAAATTAATTGAGACCAAAAATCATCCTAAACTAAAACCAAATTCTGAGAGACTGATGGACTACTATATTATTACTAGGTAAAGACAAGACAAGAGGAAATGATGAACCTATAGTTGCAGGTAAGGAAATCTTATTGTCCACATGAGACTCCATGGTGACCCAAACGGGGGAAGACGGTTCCAAGTAAATAGTGTTTCCAATACAGCATCGACCTGATATTTGTGACAAAGTAATAGTATTAAGAAGAGTTTTCCTCAATCTTGGATGTTTAACATTCCAAATAAAAGGCCTTCTTAACATCAATGGGAACATTTTTATCATTAAATACAATTTAAAAATGGCTTTCACTTTGTGAAATGTAAATCTAGTTCAACTAAAATGCAGTAAAAATAAATTAATCTGAGCTGAAACATGATTCTTGAAAAAAAAAAAATGTCTTTTGGGAAATTCTTGATATCAAAATGGGGTCACGATCCAAAAAAGGTTGGAACCACTGCATTAATTTTTTTTTTCAATGCAGACAAAGGGGGGACTTGGATCCAGCCCACTGCTGTAAATCACTACCTAATTTAGTTGTAGAATTTCTGATTCCCTCCAAATCAGAATCATTTTATTTGTCACTACACAAAGCACAACAATGTAAAAAAAAAAAAAAAAAAAAAAAAATAGCAGCTCTCATAAAGAGTGAATATATATATATACACACACACAATGGCCAATGTAAAATAAAAAAGACAAGATGTGGTATGGACATGGATATTTACATATGAGCGTTCAGTAAACAACAGCTCTAGAAAAGAAGCTGTTTTTCTGGGATAGAAGCTACACAGTCAATGAAGATGCACATTATTTCCAGAGATCAGTTTTTCCACGCCTATATCACATAATCAAAGTCAATTTAAATCTGATATTGTTGTAAGTACAGTAAATTTTTTCAAAATCCTGCAATTTTCTTCAAATTGTTCCCCAAAATTTCACCAAATACAGTATATTTTGTGCTGCTCCCGCCTTTGCCTTTCGAATCCAAACCGAAACGGTTCGAATCATCAAGCAATGTTGTGGTTTAGCGCTGGATATGAGGGTGTGATATACAGCCCATTTTCTCTTGCAGCATAAAGTTTTACAATAATTGTTATTAATGATTAAATACTTTTAAGAATGAGAAAACCATTTCAGATGAAAAGGTCAGGATGTCTGAAGAGTATTAAATACTTATTGTTGCCAAAAGTTAGTCTGCTATGGATTCAGATATGTTGGCGTTATACATACAGTATATGTACCACCAGATTTTTAATATTAATATTTTAATTAGGAAAAAACATGTGATTGTAAAGGGTGTGTTTCATATGTACTATACATTTTAAAATTTAAAATTTTTTTTTCTTGGGGGGGGGGGTTGCAATGCGGCACCCCACCAGCAAATGGCACCCTAGGCGGCTGGTTTGCCTGGCGGCAGGGCCGGCCCTGAATATAGGAAAAACTGTCATGATGTGTTTACTTGAAAGCCAATGGTTGCCATGGTTGCAGGATGAAAGATAATGAAGAGATGAAAGAGAACCAGAACTGCAGTAGCTACTCTCAGTGCTAGTGGTTAGATTGGGAACTGTCTCTCTTCTGAGTATCAAATCGTAAAACTAGCATTTTTATAAAGTTTGAAAGCTTAAACTGTGAAAACCTAAATGAGGAATGGCTTCAACAGGTAAGACAGACTATACAGACAAAATATGAGGATGAAATTTTATCTGCTAAGATGAAAGAAAACTGTACCATTGTCATGAAGGGAATCACTACATTTAAATATATTTAATTATTATTATTAGAAAATATTTACTCGGGTTTCAAATCATGAAAAATAATTTTCCTTGAAAAAAAAAAAAAAAACAGTTCAATATTTGATATAGCTAATGCTGTTAGGAACAGTTTGAGAGAGCCTCCAGACCCAAAGGTGTGTACTTGTAATACATAAAATAAGAGTGTTTGACTTCAATGTTTACAGAATAGATGTCATATAGCATGAGGAGCTCTTGAAAACTGAGACCATGTATTACTACCTACTACTACTATACCTTTTAACTGTGAAAAGTAACATGGGTTATACTCTGAGTGTATCAACAAAAAATGAGGACGTCCTACACATGCAGTCAATGCTGACAGGACTTCTTATATGAAGTAATTTTCCAGGACAGGATGAGATTTCCTTGTTTGTGTGAGTCTTAATGTTTGAATTCTGAATACTAACCATGTGCTCTGTCTGTCCACTTTAACAGCACATCCTCTAATGGTAGGGCAGGTCCTCCAGAGCAACTCCACTCATTACACCATCCTCCAATTTATTGGAGAAGGCGGCTTCGGAGAAGTGGCAAAGTGCTGGGCTGATAACAGCAGCAGCGCAGTGGCGGTAAAAATTCTGAAGAAGGAGTTTTTGCAAGACATAGAGGATGAGGTAGGTGTTTGGATCTCTCCTAGTTTTTGGGCCTCCAACAGGACTTTAACTATGAACTGTTGAGGTACAGCGATATAAAGGTGATCTAATAGTGCTTATTTCCTTTCAGGTGTCCATGCTGAAGACCATCGGCTCATTCAATGCAGACAACATCAATGTGGTTAAATTCTACGAACAATTTCAATACTTGGGCTATAACTGCCTTGTCTTTGAGTTGTTGGACGTGGATTTATCCCATCTAGTCTGTTCAATTAAAGTACACAATATCCGCCCCATTGCAGAGCAGGTAAGAATCGTTTTAATCCCATGGTAATGCTTGCTAATTGATTTAAGAAAGCTTGAAGTGCAAACCTGATCTTAAAAATCTGAATAAGTGAAACTATTCTAATCATGTCTTTTCTAATTGTGTCCCTATAGCTGTTGGTGGCATTGCAGGGACTAAAGTCTGTAAGGGTCATGCATGGCGACATCAAGCCCGACAATGTTATGTTGGCCGACATAGACGAGGATCCAGTCAGAGTGAAGCTGGTTGACTTTGGAATGGCTTCTTCATTCTCTGCCATCTGTCCCGGGATGATTCTTCAGCCCATCGGCTACAGGTATGAGGGTGTCACCCTGAATTACTTCTGTGTTTTTGTAACAAACCTCTGTCATTATAGTGTTGGTAGTTAATGCTAAGCAACATTTTCTAAAGTGTATTTCATTCATTTTGCGTCGCAGGGCCCCAGAGGTTTGTCTTGGCCTTCCATTTTCAGGGGCCATTGACATGTGGGGAGTGGGCTGTACGCTGGCCTTTCTCTACCTCAATGATCATCTCTTTCCTATCCACTGTGAATACCTCATGGTAGGTCTTTTCTTTTTTTATACATCATCCCTCCATCCATTTAATGACACGTGTTCTCTTTTCCACATGTATAGTAAGTCTTGAGTAACTGCCCCTTATATGTGTAATTGTGTTTTCTTTCTGCAGATGAAGTGCATGGTGGAGATGCTGGGCATGCCGTCGAAATACCACCTCCGCTTTGGCATGTACAGCCAGAGATTCTTTTGTAAAGAGGATGAATTTGGCACACAATGGAGGCTGCTGGTAAAGCATAGTTTTCATTGTTGTTGAACCTTGATTGTTGCCCTAAACTTCTCATAAACCCTTTTCATTGTTGTTGTGTTTCCACAGACCCCAGAAGAATACTCAGCTAGAAACAAAAAGAAAGCAGAGGAGTGGCCCAAATCTCGTGCTCATTTCTCATCATTGGATGACCTGCTCTATGTAAGTGTTCTCTACGGTATTTGAGTTCAAATACTTAGTAGAGATATCTTTTTTAAAATGCAACCCACCTTAGAAATGCGTTAATAAGCTGAATTTATTCACGGTTTCTTTTTTTTTGTTATGTCATGAGCAAGATAGGTGTGAACTTGTGCATTGACCTAACTCTTATTTTTTTTTTTTGAATCTAGATCTCTGAAGTAGAGGATGCTGAAGAAATGGAAGACAGGAAGGTGTTCATCGACTTCCTAAAAGAGTTGTTACATCTGGATGGGGATCTGAGAATCTCTCCTGTTGAGGCTCTTCAGCATCCCTTTATCACAGGGTCATACCTGAGCCAGCCCAGGAGCCAGACAGCAGAGAATAGTGAGTGTCTGCACTGTGGAGACAATCACGCACATGGTGATCAACTGGTTGTTCTATTGAATTTCTAAATAACCTTTTTTTTTATTTTTCCTCCTACTAAAGAAATGGATGACATTACTCTTTCATCTGGCCAAGATGGGCACAGTAAGAAACATGAAACAGAAAATGGGGATGATGAGTCCCCCACTGTCTCCTGCAAACAACAAATGTGGACATTGTGAGACACATGTATCAGAAGATTGGATTGAGGATGTCCCACGTTCTCCTGTGAAATTGTTTCCCTCTTCCAATGGACCTAATGCAGAAGACGTCTCCTTCCCCGCCTCCAACTCTATGAGGTTCTCGGGCAGATTCCTGAAACGAGTTCAGAAGTTCTTCTCTCGACTTTGGACAGGGCGTGCTGAACTTTTAAGAGAGAGAGTGAGAGAAAAAGTGAGAAAGAGAGAGAAAGCCAAAGAGAGAAAGCAAGAGAGTGAGAAAGCAAGAAAAAGCCAGAGAGAGAGAGGGAGAGGGAGTGTGTCAGTAAGGAAGTTCTTCTCTCGACTTCAAAAAAATTTTTCAGGTTGCTTGTCTTCCTCTGTGAAGGAGTAATTGGTTTTTATTCTTTGTTTGTTTAGTTCTTTGTATAATTGCATGGTACATGTATATTTGTAAATAAATGTATTGAATGAATAATCTAGATCTCAAACCTTCTTTATTTCCACACTACTTTTCGTCATTTTGACCCTTTTCAAAATATATTTAGCCACGGATACAATAATAGATCATATATTTCATATATTTAGAATTGGTAAAAACATTTGTGATGGTAGAAAATCTGATAAATGGGGCTGTTTTCATGTGAATGGTGGCAGAGGGAAAGAGGCTGTTTTTGTGTCTTGAGGTTCTGGTCCTGATTGACCGAAACTTTCTTCCTGAGAGATTGAAACAGTTTATGACCGGGGTGGGAGGGGTCGGCAACAATTTTTCCTGCACGCCTCAGAATCCTGGAGGCGTACGGGTCCTGAAGGGAGGGCAGATTGCAGCCGATTATCTTCTCTGCAGAGTGGATGATACTCTGCAGTCTTGCCTTGTCTTTGGCCGTATCTGCAGCGTACCAGATGGTGATGGAGGAGCAGAAGATGGACTGGATAATGGAGCTGTGGAAGTTCACCATCATCTTTGTTGGCAGACTGAACTTCTTCAGCTGCCGCAGGAAGTAAATCCTCTGCTGAGCTTTTCTGACAAGGGAGCTGATGTTCAGCTCCCACTTGAGGTCCTTTGTGATGATGGTCCCCAGGAAGCAGAAGTACTCCACAGAGCTCACTGTAGAGTCTCCCAGGGTGAGGGGGGTGAGGGGGGCTGGGTTCTTCCTGAAGTCTGCTATCATCTCCACTGTCTTTAAAGCGTTGAGCTCCAGGTCTTTTTTTGGGGGGGGGTGCACTTTGGCACCCTTACAGCAGAGGGCACCCTCGTAGCCGCCTGGTTTTCCTGGATGCAGGCCCGGCCCACTTTTACAAAAGATGCACAATGCAGTGGCTCGCATATCTCTGCCTTTAGTTTACAGCCTTTTTACTCACTTGCCTGAGACATTTTCACAGTCCGTTATTATTATATAGTGCAAAACACAATCACTGCATATATAGGGGATTTTTTTAAAATGCCTTCAAAGTATCAGATGAAATCAAGCAGGATAAGCAGGTAAAAGAGATTTGGCATTACATTGCTACCTTAAGTTATTATTAGATGATTAAATGTTATTTTAACTTTGTTATAAACTTCATTATTTCTTTGAAATGTAAATATTTGACAATCAAGATAATCAGTTCACTTTTGAAATAAGAATCATTTTAAATTTAAAGGCAAGCCAACCAACAACCAACCAACCAAAATCACACCATCATTTCCCAATATATTTGAAAACTAACACAACCTACAGCTTTTCTGCCACCAAAATGAATAATTTGAGGATACCACCCAATACCAGTGGTATAGGATTTAAAACACACTTTAAATGAGTTATCTCCTTTTTCTTCTTAGTCAATCACTTTGCAACCAATCATGATTGAATGTGGCAGGATTTATTGTAAATCTGTAGTTGGCACTTTTGCTTCACAGCAGGAAGGCCCAGGGTTTGACTCCTTGACTCAAGCTGTGATCTTTCTGCATGTAGTGTGCACGTTTTCCCTGTGTTCAGGATTCAAGATTCAAGATTTGTATTTGTCACATGCTCATACAGATGTGCAGTGAAATGTAAAAGACTGTCCCGCAAGGCCATGCAACAACAAACACTCAATTTAGTAATGCACATATTTGCAGAAAAAATATAACACAAAGCAAAAATTAAAAAGCGTTATTTGAATGCACAAAACATAAAACACAGAATAGAATACTGTTAACAGTGCAAAGTGTCAACATGTAAAATATGCAAAGTGCAAAGTGAACAGGGTCCAGTTAAATAGAAATGTAAAATAGTTTAAAAATGATAATTGAATGTATAGAATATAAAAAAATATAAAAATGTTATATTGTCCAGAGGTGTCAACGTGCAATGTGCAGATCTATGTTTTTTAACTGAGGACAGCATGAGGGAAGAAGCTCTTCCTGAGTCTTTCTGTGTTCACTGTGATGTGTCGGAGGCGCCTGCCAGAGGCTAGAATTGTTTGCGTCAAACTCATTTTAGTTCAAGGATCAAATATGGTAACCTTGCCTGCAAGATGGATTCTCCTGGTGTTTACAAACACCAGGGCTGCGTCAGCGTATTACGTCACATAGTGGAAGTGCTCTGATAGTCAAAGCAAACGTGATTGCCGTTTCCTAACCCTGTGATGTCATCCACAGGTAGTGTTGAGTTCAAGACCACACTATCCAAGACCAAGACTTGCCCGAAACCAAGACTTGCCCGAGACCAGAATGCGCCGAGACCAAGACAAGACCAAGACTTTCGGGAGCCGAGACCAAGACCAAGACCATAAACATTTTTTTTAAAAATTGAAAAAAATATATAAATAAATGAAATTTTGACAAGGTTCGACAGTTAAATAACATTCTCTCTTTAATTTTAGTTTCTTTTAAATACATTTGATGGAGAAAAAAGGTGCCTGCAGAAAATTAACTAAAATATTAAAACTACTACTGCTACTGATAAATTCACAATTATTCTACATATTTGGAAACAGATTTTTATGTTAGCTGAATGTACAGTAAAAAGTAATGTAATGTAATGTAAAAGTATTTCTGCCAAGAAAAAAACATGGCTGGTCACCTACACACCACAGAGTGTTTCTTCTTTGTTAGGGTTGGGCAACGTTTGGCTTTTAATGATTCTGATTCCAACAGTTCTTGTTGAGTAAGATTATTATTATTCTGGATACAGCACTGAAAGAAAAAAAAAACTGTTGTTCCAACATAATAAAATCATTGAAAGTGGTTCCACTAAATAAAGTTATGTTTTGACAACAAAAAAAATCACGTGCATATTACATGAATTACATACGCTATACTCAAATAATTTTTTCATGGTGTTTTAACATATTATTATTATTTTGTTAAGCTTTAAAAAAAATATATATGTTAATTGAACATAGATCTATCATTAAATAACTCAAATTTAATCATTTAAATTAGATTTAATTTTAAAATGTATAACTATATAAATATTTCATGTTCGTTTAAAAAATGATCTTCTACCACTAAAAACTAGTTTGCAAAGACTACACTGAAAAAAAAAGCCTGTGTATTACATGAAAAAAACATGTACAATCGGTTGCACATATTAAAATTGTGATTACACAAAATGAATTATATGCGTTTAATCTACTTAATTATATTAACATCAAAAACATGACTTTTTCATTTTTATTCAACATTTTTCTTTAATGTTAAATATATTTACTCACTTTGCGTTAAACCCACATACCTATTTTGTGTTAACTGAAAACATTTTTTATGTTGATCGTATTTAATTAGCATTAGTTAATTCAACCTAAGTTTTATATGTAGTTTACAAATATTGAATTTTGGTAAAATTTCATTATTTTTAAACATATCTTGCACTATTAAGTTATAAAGCTATTACATATTCTTTGAGTTCAATTTCTTTGACCACACTATTTTTAAATGAAGACTAACTCCATAAACTATTTCTGCAACTCTTGGTCTGGTCCAGCGTTATCTTGTAACTACATCTTTTACTACTTTAAAACAATCAAAGAAATAAGGCATGAAGAAAGCATTTCTTTAAACACATTCACTGTATTTTCAACAATAAAATCATGACAGTTATGCACGTTATAACAACCATTTTGGGCTTTCTCTCCATTCAAGTTACAAAACAAAATGATGGGAAAATCAAAGATAAATAAATTGAAAACAATATCACTGGGTGTAAGGAGAAGATGCATGTGAACTTAGTGAATGATAAAATAAAAATAGCATTGGCATACCACAAAACCTGCGTGGTCTTATGTTTAAAGAACACAATAGTCTGTACATAACACTTTATAACAGATAGTGAACAAAATGAAAAGTAGAGTTGAGACGCCAGGTCCTTAACAGAAGTTCGTAAATATGTCTCAAATCAATACACAATGCTAATAGAATTTCCAAATAAACAGAAATTTGACTTTTGAAAATAATAAGAACCTGGAGCTGTATGTATCAAAAATAAATTTGCTGCAAGTATACAGTACACATCAAATGTTCTTTTTGTAAAGTACTCA